>NW_009945144.1:44693-59608 GCF_000696875.1 Nestor notabilis | reverse complement strand
GGACAGAGGACACAAAATAAGATGGAAAAAAACCTCATGGATCAAGCTAAAGGCAGTTTAATAAACACATCAAAACACCAAATATCCTTCCAAGCCTTTTACTTGTCAGAAAAATTGCTTGTATAAGCATATATTAAGGATGTTTTCTTTTGTATCATTTATCAGTGCTGGCCATGACAACACTTCACATACAGCACAGTCCTCCATCCAAATGCAGGACCAAAGTACTGACTTCTGGTATGGTCAGGCTTCAAAAATGCCAAGAACGAGCCCTGTTTCCCCAGAGCGTTACCACTCCAAAAAAGGCTTAATCCCAAAGCATGTTCTACAATCCACTGATCTTTCAAACCAGTATGTTTGAACTTTTTCAAACATTTTTGAGCATTTTTCAACAGTTCTCACCACCACACCTAGCTCATACATTCTTTATGGCATACAGCAGCCTGTGCCATACTGCTAGCTGAAGGAATTACTGGATTCTTTCTCTTCTAGCAACATAGTAAAGCTTTGAGTCTGGAATACATCTCTGTGTTAATCTGTATATGGGGACGTCTAAGGCTTGTAAATAATGATAGAAAACACAAATTCAGCACAGAGCTAAGTTTGCATTTTTTTAAGGTCAACCTCTAATATTCCTGTAGAAATGTCATTTATTATGCTCTAAATATTATTTCATTATTTGTAGTAGAAATGGCAGCCTCTATTAAATTCTGTAGTTTTAAACTGAATTTCCAGACAACCTTTAAAAAAAAGTCTAATCGTACCACTTTTCTCCTTGTTTAGTTCTACAGAACTTGGAAAAAAAAGTACAACATAAAATCCCAGACCCTGAAGAGAGCTGAACATATATACGTGTGCATTAAACATTTCACATGTTTACACAAGTGGGAAAAAAAATCTCTTTTCTTGCTTACCATCACACTTTGCTCACCACTGCTTTATACTCATAGTGTATAGAAGGAACTAACACCACTCAGCATTCAGATATCCCTAAGGAAGCTCCATGTTGTAGGACTGAGCTGACATTGTCCTGTTGGGCATCACAAGTTGGTATACCACAAATACTTGTCTAGAGGGTGGTACTTCCAAGAACAAGCAGGACTGGGTAGCCTTTGTTGTTTAATAACAGGCAAAGGTGAATTTTATAGATAAACACGCACTCAGTTCCACTCCTTGTAAAGCCTTCAGTTTATTCAAGATAACCCTTGAAGAGAATCTTTTACTACATTCTGCCAGTCATTCACAGATCCAACTTCGGCACAGATCCAATAGGAAACAGGCATGACATCCTTTAATTACATGTGGAGTTTATACGAGTTAATTAGTTAGTTTTTGTATCTGCCATTTAGCTGATCATTACCATTACTTATCATCTGAAAGCAACACACTAGCATCTTGTATCTCCCTTTCTTGCTCGCACACTGCTAACACAATGCCTAATAATATCACTGCAATCTGAGAAAAAGGTTTTCCTCATTGGAAACATCATGAGTTTGTCTTCTGTACTCTCAGTACACTTCCAGTATCCTTGAACTCCTGTCTTTCAGCTAGAAGAGAGCTCTGGGCTCTGCTGCACCCCACAGTAAAAGCAGCTCTGCTGAAATACTAACAACAGTGGCACATTTCAAAGTATTGAGAGAGTTTTCACAGCTAAAGGATGGCTGCTCACTTCAAAGTCTTCCAAAGCCGTGCTGTAGCCATCCCATCACCAAGAATGCACCTACTGAGGAAACCTGCATCCCAAACTCTTTGCCTGGAAGGCACTTTCCTGTGTGCAAATGGTAGCGGTGCTGTGGGGACTGTGAATAGATGTATTGCTTGCTTCCTTACACATCCTCAGTCAGAAAGCTATTTTAAAGTCAGATTCAGGGATCCACTCATTCTTTTCTATTTCCTGAGACTTTGTTCTCCAGGAAGCAAAACTGCCCTGTAAGAGCTGATGGCATCACACACACAGAGTGTGTCCTGAGTGCAAAACTAACTGCCACTTCTCTGCAGTACTCTAGGTCTTTCTTAATAGCAAATACTTTTACAGAATCATTGCAGAACTGGGACTGTAAGTCTTGTTAAGTGAACAAAAGTAACTAGCAAATATTTATATGAAAAGTATTTCTACTTGAATAACTGGTAAATAAACATAAGGATGCTTTTTGTTCTGATTTCTGTCTTTAGAGATATTTCCAGTTATTTGTGAGGACACAACTGCAAAAAGCACACACAAAAGGAGTACTCTCCTGAAACTAGCAGAAAAATGGATGAATTAAATGCTACTGATAATAGAAATAGGTACAGGAGAGCTCAGCCCTCTGAGAGCAGAATTTTTGTGCCACAAGGCCAGTCAAGCCATAACGTTACGAGCTAACCTAGAATAAAATTACACATTTTCCACTTTCATAAAACCATGTTACTGCAAACAACTGCTAGGCAGAGGCTCAGCTGCCCATAGGTCCCAACCAGTCCACCAGGTTCAGCTCTTGCCTTCCTGAACATCCATAGGCAGATGCTCAAGGCTCAGGGAACCAGGGCATTACCACAGACACAGTGGAGAGACATTGGCCTCTCCGTTTTCACTTGTTCATGATCTTGACAAAACATGTGTTCACTATACCACTGCGTCATCACCAGTCACATGCATGTGCGTGTCCCATCAGCTGATCCTATCACAACCAAATTAAGACCTTTTCTGTTATATGAGGATAGCAGGCCTCTGTTCTATGCCCAAACATGCATTTACCCTGACTATGTGACCAGAGTCTGTGTTTAATTGTGTGATGTGTGTCAGAATTCATCTGACATCAGGGCCCATGGGTAGGGTCTGTCAGTTCTGGACTGGATGCCAAATACCATCAGATGAAGGCATGATGTAAGCATTTAGATGGTGGAAATGAAATATAAAATGACAATTTGGATTGGTCTTTGACAGGGCATGGTCCTTTGAAATAAAAGTGCTTTTTACAGGGGACCATAGGCATCCAAACAAAAGGAAGAGCTTCTCCCTAACAGCAACATCCTGTCCTGTGACTGGCACAGGGTGCTGCTCCTGAAAGTCCCTAACTTTCAGAAAATCACTTTTCCCGCTCTACAGCAAGGTCTGAGGAAAGGGAACCTGAAAAGATTTCAAATGCATAAAAACCTTGCTGCAAAGAAAAGGAAACAATCTATTTTCACAGTACAATGGTCAGGATAAGAGGACACAGGCTTAAACTGTCATAAGACAAACTTGTGTTAAACATCAGAAAAACTCTCAGATGCAAGCATAATGTTGCAAAATATACCTCCTGGGGAGGCCATTGGAGGCCTGTTAAGAAGAGGTTAGCAAAATATCTTTGGTGAAATTGGCAAGATATAGCTGATGCTGCCTAAGGAGGAGGAAGGGGTGTCCAGATTAAAGTTTTTAGATCCTCTCCAGCCCTATTTTTCTATGGGCAAGTTATCCCTTCATCTGCCTGCATAGTTTTGCCTTTCTGTAGCTCAGCAGTTAATTTGAGGCTTATAGGAAGGAGCACATAGCAGGTCTGAGGTGCAAGAGACAGTTTGGGATGAAGTCAGAAGTATTTGGGGAGTTGGGGAGCAATTTCTTTATTATGAACATGTACACACGTGAGTAAGCTCTCTTACCATCAGATACAATGTCAATAGGTAAAATTGTATCAGAGGACTTGACTATTCATCATAATTTTCATTTTACCAACAGGAAATGCAGGGCACAGAGGTCTAAACTGTTTGTAATGACACAGCAAGTTATCAAAATGAGCCTGAAAACTGGATTTCCTGGCTCCTCAAATGACCTATCTGATGGACTACATGCTCTGCCTGCTCTCCCTCCCCCCCAGCAAGCCATACAAGACTGTGAAAATCACAGCGTTTCCTCATAAAAGTCTTGCCTGCAGCTGGAGGAAGTCAAGACTACAATAGTGTTGGTAACTTCTACTGTAACGAGAACACGCATCACAAAGACAATCATTGCCAAGGTTAAAAAAAACCAACCCTAAAGCTGCCTCAGGACTTGCACCTTGCAGAGCTGATCTTGGGTTGTTAATCCCCATCTCTGTTCTTTAACTTGCCTCTTTCTCTCTAACCTTTGACAGAAAGAATATATTCCTCTACCAAATTACTATCTATAAAAATAAAAGAGAGAAGACAGAATAAAGGACATACTACTGATAAAGAACAGAATTTTTCTTTATACAAGGACAGAATATTTCACAAGCATTTGTAAGTGAAGCATTGCCTTGGCCCATTGTGCTAAAGAAGCAGTCTAGCTCAGGATTTGCTGGCCACTTTCTTAAGGCTGCTGTAATTTAAGCTTGTAGGAAATCAACATCAGAGCCTAAGATCAGAAATCAAAATCTCTCATACTAAAGTATTACAAAGCCAGTGCCAGTCCTTCTGCACTGTTCCTTACTGGACTGCATAGGCTTGCTTCCATTCTCAAAAGAATCAAGGGCAATGTTTTAATTGGTCCTTTTAAAAAAAAAACCCAAAACCAACCCAAACTAAACAAACCAAACAGGAAAAAGGCAACCAAAAAAAAAAAACCAAAACAAAACAAAACCCAAACCCAAAAGGCTTCTGCATCACTGGAATAAATATAATCAAATTCTTTGCATGCTTAGGTCTTTCCTAGGTTATTCAGAAGGCATATTCAACTTCTGATTTATAAATCAAGGGATATTGCTCACTAGCATAAGATGCATTCCACTGGGGCTCAAAGTCTTTAGTAGATCCACACTGTGCGTACTTTCCCCGGATGGTTTCACATTCATGTTCATCAACACTCAGCAAGAACCATAAACAAACCCCTTCTCTCAGCTGCACACATACAGTTCCCATTGACTTTGCTGGAATTTCAGATGACTTCAATAAGAACTCCATGTGCATGCAGAAGGGCAAAACTTGGCCCTGCACATTTAATAAGATTACATCACTAGATACCTTATAAATGAAGCGCAATGCAGACCATACTGAAAAATAATATAAACTGAAAATCTGAAAGTATAGCCAAATAAGTTCTAATTTCAGCCAAGTTTTCCCAGAATAATAAAAAGGACACACATTTTAGGCAAGATGAAATAAAACCCCTGTAATATCTCATTTACCAGAGTGTACTCTGCCTCCTTTAGTAGGACAAAGTGTGAAACCCAGCTATCTACACATAAGACAATGATCTTATTGTCTCAGATACAGCAATGATATTGGCATATGAAACAATTAAGTAAAGGTCAAGTTAGAAAAGCTGTGATTTGCTAAGTCATTTTCTGCATCTATATCCCTGCTTCGTAAGATGTGAAGCTCACTGAAAGTGAATTTAAAGCACAGGAGAGTAGAAAAATTAATCATGATATTAATAACTAATATTATATTATTTTGAATGTACTCTAATATCAAACCCTCAAATCCTCTTGCTACCCTGGCTGGAACACCACCACAAGAAAAATCCCACACACCTGGGAACAACAGTCTCCTTCCAAATTTCAAGTAACACATTTAGCAACACATGACTTCTGCCAGGTACGTTAGCTAACACGCACCAAGCAAACCAACGCCACATGTTTTCCTCGAATCCCTTTATTTTACTTTTACTCATTCCATGATGTAATAACCTGTGCCTTTTTACTGCCTCTTTAAAAACATCTACCTATTAAGATGAAGAATATTCTGACTTCTAAAAATCCAGCTACCAACCTGCTTCCTTCTGTTTGGCTGACAAGCGTGCATTAGGCTGCAATCACAAATTCACATACAGAAGTACTCAGGGATGGAAAGCACAGAGCGGGCTTGATGTTCATGTTTGATTTTTCCCCTTTAAGCAGGAACATCTCTGATGATTTTCACGCTTAAACAGCAGAACAGACTTTATGAATCATTTTTAATTCCTGGTTGGAACAACCCCTATTCCCTGTTGCATTATAATACTGAGTCACTTTGCATAAAGTTGGTCATTACAGCCAAGTCAAGCAAGAGTGCACAAAATGCTCTGAACTTAGATGTGCAATAGGATACATATCAGGCTGTTTCTTGAAGCAAATTATTTAAAATCAGGGGGAAAAAAATCATTACAAGATAACTCATGTAAGGAAAACTACTTCATATTTATTGAAAAAGTCCAGTAAATCTAAAATGATGCTGGTGATCGAAAGGATTAGGATTGTGAAGACTTTTTTTTTCTTCTTTTCTTTTTTCTTTTTTTTTTTTTTTAATGAAGTGAGGATCTGACCTGTTACAAATGCTGAGTTGAACTGGCCATTCACACTTTCACACTGGATCGCTTAATAAGTTAAATAGTTTGGTGGGATCTGTTTCTCCCAAACTATGGTCAAATGAATAGTTACAAGGTCTGCCGGGGCTCTGCTGTCTCAAAATCACCTCCCCTTCTAACGTTATTCCCTGACACTGGCAGCCTGCAAAGACACTCATCTGCCTCAGAACTCCTTCATGCAATTCCAGGTCTCCTTTCTGTTGGCTCTAGTGGAGCACAAACAAATTTAAAGTGTGTTACAATGAACATCTATTTCAGCTTAGCATTTGAAATTCTGGGTTCACAATAGGGAAAGGAAGGATACCCCCCTCTCCCCTCAGTCTCCTAGAGGGACAGGGCTGGTGCAAGGAGAGAGCTTTAAGAACTCTCATTAATTAGTTTGTTTTAAATGAATAGCATGACTACTGGATGAGTGAAATAGAATTAGGTGTATTGCATGATAATTTTTCAAGAAAGCTGATTTTAAGGAGTTAAGAAAAAAAAAAAAACCAACAACCCAAAAGCCAACAAAACACACTGTCCAAAACCTCTGCTTTTCTGCATGTCCTGTTTAAGCAATGACACATGAAGAACTTTATATTCAAACAATTACCTGGTACTTTAAATAGGACACTAAGGGAATAAGATTTTAAAATGTATTCACACAGCATGAGACTAGTCCTCCACCTGGGAATACCGGTGCAAATCAGAGTAACTTCTCGGAGGTCAATTGAAGTACATCGGCACAAAACAAACGTGAGGCAGAAGGGAATCAGGTCCCATCTACCTCTATTTTAATGCAGAGGTTGCAAATCATCTGCAATGATAAAGTGAACAACATAAATATAACTGACATCTATTCAATTGATCTCACATCCTGCCGACTATTCGCAGCTCCAAACATAGGTCTGAAGAACAATGGTTCAAGGAAGGGAGGCAGAAATCCTGCTTCTAACCCATTCACACATTCCTATCTGCTAATTCCTTTGATTTGAACTGCCTTCATCTCCCCACACTGCTAAATTGCTATTTAGGTTCATATAGGTTTGACAGTCCCCCCACCCCTGAAGAACTTCTTACTACAAAATAAAAAGAAAATAAATACCTGGACACATGGGAGATAAGATAAATGCAGAAATCTGTGCAAGCATGAGAACCTACAGCCAAACAAGCAAGAAAAATCCCAAACATACCATATATATATGAGAGGCACTAACAAATTGGTAAACTATTTGGAAATCTGGCACTGAGAAAGAATGGTATGTGTATAGGGAAGGACGACTAAAATATGAGGCTATTGCAAAGTATAGTGCCATTTGTACTAATTTAAGAGGATCTGTAATTATTTTCTACAACTTCATGATGTCCTGAACCAGCTTCCTCCTCCCCTGCCAGGCTGATAAAAGGATCCTTGGCAACACACTAAATATATTATGCAATGTATTGAATCCTACCAAGAAAAAGCACTGAATTACACTGAACATCATTACCTCTAGGGAACAAAGTATAGTGCCATTTGTACTAATTTAAGAGGATCTGTAATTATTTTCTACAACTTCATGATGTCCTGAACCAGCTTCCTCCTCCCCTGCCAGGCTGATAAAAGGATCCTTGGCAACACACTAAATATATTATGCAATGTATTGAATCCTACCAAGAAAAAGCACTGAATTACACTGAACATCATTACCTCTAGGGAAAGATCACCTCCACCTTTAACTATTTATATCATCAGTGAATGCATGCATTCTCATGCCTCTGTTACCAGCACCTAATGGTACTTGCTACATTTAACAAAGTTAAGGCAAATTTTACCTCAAATCTACTTAGGCTTGAGCTCTTTGACCGAGACTTCTTGCGGAGATAGACCGAGAAGAACCGACGCACTGTGAACTTCTTCATGTTCATGTCCATTGCCCTGTCCCAGCTGTGGCGTGGAGCACAGAGGAGCCGCGGTGCAGCTGGAGAAAGCTAGCGCATCCCGATTGTCCCCTATTTATATCCACAGGCAGGAGATCCTCCAAAGTAGCTGCTTCTGTTCATCAAGCTGGGCACAGCTAGACCCGCAAGAGGTACATTGCCAGAGCCATAGGAGCGCACAGCCGGCTGCTTGCTGTTCAGAGCATAAAGGCGTTACACTCCCTTCTCGCTATCCACTGTTTACATTTCAGTGCGGCGAGCAGAACTCTCTCCTCACTCCCTCTCCCCCTCGCCTTAGGTCCTACTACATCCAATCAGGCTCTGCTTCAGCTGCATGCATAATCAGCTCCCGCAGATGACAGCTCCTGCGTCCCAGGCGTAGCAGGTCTGAGATAAATATTAGATGTGTCTATTGCTTTGCACTCCTTCTCTTCTCAGTCAGGCTCTTTCAATTTCCTGGTTTCCAAATCACATGGGGAATAGGCACATGCTGCACTTCTGTTTTTAGCTCGGAATTTCAACGCTGCTATAATTACTGAGGGCTATGGTGGTCAGATCCGAGAAGAAATCAGCTCCCGCATGAAAGTCTCTTCCGGGAGAAGGCTGAAAGACACTGTGACCCCACTGACAGAGCAGAAGGGTCTGAACCTCCTTTTATTCTAGGGAGTATGCAAAATAACATTGTCCCCTCCCTGAAACTGAAAAGCTTAAAACCCTGTTCCCAGACTACCTGCCTGCTTTACATTAAAATACCTCATGCTGGCACAGCTCTAAAAATAGAAAGTACAATCTAAATGGTAACTATTACTATTCTTATTGTACTACAGCAGGGAGCTACAGCCCTTCTAAGAGGTTAAATATGTACATCTATTTACAGGCTGTAATTTTGAGCTGCTCACTACACTGCAAGCATGCAGACTTACAGCTGCACCCCCACCTCCCCCACATAATCACATTTTTCAGCTTTTCTTCAAAAACTAATGAATCTCAGTATGGTCCAGAGACTGAAGAGCTTTCTCTGCCTGCTGCACACAGCTTAGGCTCCTTGCCCTTGGCAGCCTTTCCTTTCTGACTACCAAGGAGCACCCAGACATGCCTTTCTCCCATAATCTCATATGGAAAGTGAATGACTCTGATGACTTATTAATGACTCAAATTAATAAGACCAGGGAGAGCTGACACCGCTACAGCCTGAGAATACTCTCAGAGGTTAAATGACTATAGCTCTCCAGTCAATTTGCTTTAAGAGAGAGAGACATGCATTTTGCTTTAATTGCATGTCTGGACTCTACCGTGAACTACGTTGGCTGGTCTTGCCTGCTTTGTTTGCAGGTCCTCTGTCTCCTTCTTCTGTCTAAAGCTCACCACAGTCTATATGTACCTGGAAAAACATTTTAGAAGCAAAAGGAGTATTTTGGTATTTATGGTTTCATTAAAAAGGAGATCATATTGGAAAGGCTACCATCTGTGCTGGTAGCTCTCTTACAGCCTCTGACTCTTCTATCCTGGACCACTGCTATCTCCCCCAGCCTAAGTAAGTGTAGCACAGTGGCAAATCTGCTTTATCCCTTTCTCTTTCAAGAGTCTCCTTCTGATTGCTTTTCTAAATCTCCTGATTTGCAACAGAAGTGTATCTTCTAGAGCTGTTTTCAAGGTGCTGCCCTGGTGTAAGCCACGTCAAGCCTAGGACCCCTCTGCCACTACAGTTGCACTGGTTCCTGGCTAAAGATCCTGGAGCAGAGACAACCATCCTAGCAAACTGAGATATCTAGAAGTATACCAGAACTCTTTCCACAAGCAACCTAATAAAAAGGCAAAAAGAGAAATGTGATTGGTATAACTGTTAACACCAAAAGTATTTGCTGATGCAGCCTATCTAGCCAAGTTTTATGTCTCCTCAGGACCTAGCAGCCGGAATATCCTAAGTGGCATAAAGGCCCCAGGCACTCACCTGATGATCTGACCTCCCTCTCCACCCTCACCTGTCCTGCCATGCCGTGCAGCTATTACTGCTGCTTCCTCCTCTGCCCTGCCCTCCCTCTGGCAACAAGCTGTCCTGACACAAGTTAGGCCACGGTTAGTGCCGACACAGGCTTTTGGCAGCCATGTGCATTCCTACCTGCGTAAAGCCACTTTAGCTTTAAAAATGGCAATCAGATGAGTTCAGGGTAGCTCCTTGAACCTTTCCCATCACAGATACACCAAAATCCCACCTGGACAACTGACATCTTTGTTAATGCAGAGGAGGTGATAATTTCCCAGCTTGAATACACAGCAGGTGTATAATATCCCACTCTGTGTAGTAACCAGCAGCGTATGACTGCCTGTCACTACTTATACTAGTAGATTTATCACAGCCTTCCTATCCCATTACACAGGTAACTTTCATGTACAAGGACATGCAGTCACCATTAAATGTACCTGCTCTGCATTAAACTTCCAAGAAGATTACACAAGCTATGACTTAATACCTATCAGGTACACTTCTTACTTCCAGAATTTTGGGTTTTACCACCAAAAAAGAAAAAAGCAGTTACGACATATTGGTAATTTATTGTGAAAATCAGAACAAAGCTAGGCTTTGATGCTAAAGGTTAGCCTGTGACATGAACAGCATGCACATACTAGAGGGGCAAATCTCTTGCATCCCTGCCAAGACACAGGCATAGAAATAGGTATGATATCCTTGCTTTCTTACTTCCCTTTCAACCAGATGATTAGGGATTAAATACAGGACATCCAACCATCAGTGCTAGGACATTGCTCTCTGCCCAGAGCAAGAGGCATTGCAGAGTATCTTCCAACTGTAAAAACCAAATGCAACAGTTGCAAAAATGTACACAAGACTACACATACAGAAATAAACAAAATACATAAGCATGTAAAACTAAAGCATATAGATATCTAAAGAGCAAATTCTACTACAGTTCCACTTGCATGGTATGCTTAAAGACACGGACCTTTGCTTCAGAAAAACAAATGAGACTTCAAAAACATTAAGCCAAACTTTAATCTAGTAAGACAATATTAACTTTTCCCAATGACTCTAATAGGAAGGTGCAAGCCAAAAGATAAATTAGAACATTCATCATTTAATTTATAAACACATAACTGTCAGATCAACCTACAACATGAAAAATTTACTTTGCACTTAGAAATTCATGGCTATAAATTGTGTATCAGCTCCCCTCTGAGCAATTTTAACTGCTGAGGAACTTGATGGAAAAAGAAATCCACCAAATGTCTCTGTTCAAGACAAGAATAAACAACAAAACTGGTGGAGGGGGCATACAATGCATTGTCAATCAGTAATAGTCTATATACTCAAATATACTTTTTAAAAGTAGAATATTTTTGCTGTAACATAAAATAAATAAATAGAAGACCATGGCTGCTTCTCCTTCTAGTAAACTTAACAGCAAAATAAAGTTTACTTTAGTAAGAAATAGGCTTTAAAAAAAAAAGCCCCAACCCAGGATTCAAGAAAAACTCTCCATCAGAAACTACTTGAAGTTAGATATTACACAGGCTACGCTCCAAGTTTTAAAAGTTTCCTCATGTATACAGGTGAACTGTACCAAAAGTATTAACAGACTGAAGGACCCAGACTTGGGAAATTCACATGAGCCAGTGAAGCAGCCTGTACAGAACCCTGGCAAGAAGAATATCAGTGGCCAGTGCCAGATGAATCATCAATTTCTGAAGAAACACAGTAACTTGAGCTAATTGTTTGGATGAAAGAACACTCCAGTCCAAGATATCTATCACAAACCACAGGCTAGATGATAACATTACTGAGAGAAATTTTGTATTACTGTATTTCACAGCACATTGGACCCTATTTCCAAAATGGACCTTCTAATTTTTGTATGTGAATCAACAATTTATGAGCAAACCCACAATGACTCTGCTACTTGAGCAAATCTGGTGATTACTGTAAAAACAAAAATATATGAGCTGATATTATCTTCCTTGCAAATGTAATCAGTATTATCTATTCTATCTGAATAAATTCATAAGAAAAGCAGAAACAAAAATCCAGGGTGAAGTAAGGAAGCATCAGAGGCACAGACACCACAGACAGAACAAAGAAGAGTAATAGAACATGGCATGCAGAGAAAGGGAAAATGAGAGTCACACAACAAAAGCCCAAGAGACAACTCTACAGAAAAGGTGAATTACACAGTACCATTTATGCTCTCATTAAAGAAAATCAGGAGCAAGAGCAGATGTTTCCAAGAGACACCAATGAACAGAACAAGGAACAGCACTGTCCCCCAGGTGATTAGATGGTATATGACTCTTTCAGTGATTGCTGTTTCCTGATCTTGAATGCTGGAAGAAATTTCCATACAGCTTTTGTCTCCTCAATGAGCAATTGAGGTGGTTATTTTTCTTATTGATGTTTCTTTAAAAAGATATAATAGGTTTTGCCCGAAGAAGTGCCTGGGCTTCAATCTCATTAGACCAGCATACCAGTGTGGGTCCCAGTATGTCCAGCTGCCGTACCCAGTTAAATACCTTTTCCAGTTTAGCATGCCACTTGCCACCAACCTGCTGCCCTGCCAGCACTGAGGAATACAGGCAGTGACTTGCCATTTCTTCTCACCAGCAGTGGTAAGTGATCAGCAGTGTTGGCTGGATAGGGATGTAAGAGAATAATCAGGAAAGAAAGTGCTTATTCTGCCTTCTCCCACCTCCTCCTGCTCCTGTCTACATATCACAAGCTTCAGTAATTTTCCACCTTTTCCACATATGAACTAAAAGAATTTTCCATTGGAGGTGTAGGTCCTTTCAGCCACTTTACAAATTAAAATCACTGCTCAGAAGGAATAAGTAAGCAAAGTTATATATCTTGTCTAACTGTTCCATGAACCAGCAGGACACAGTCTCCTCAGCCACAGTCTTCTCTACTCCAAAGAGCAACATAACAGGCCTACAATATCTTTTTAATCTTGCACTTCTATTCTCAAGGCCTCAGGAGTCGAGGCAAAGGCAGAGTACCTCTTATACCCTAATATATGTAATTCCTTAATTGCTAAAAGCATTATTCAACACACTGGCAACAACATGAAAGATGACTAGTATATACACAAGTGCAAGCAATAACAGGGGAGAATGACTTGCTTTGAAAAGATCAGTTTTGCTCAATATGCTGATATTCCAATCAGTGGATTCCATTCAACAGCTTCAAAGGTTCTTAAAACTGGGCATCAACGTAAGTTCTTGGTAGACTTGAAACTGATGTTTTGCAGAGATGCAAGTAGCTTAAATGGAAAGTCTTCTGTACTTTTCTCTCTAATAGACTGCTTCAGCATATCAGATTAAAAAAATTTACTCAGTGGCACTGAGAGGGTGAACCATCTCTGTATTTGTCATGCTAATGCATAAGTGGTCCCCTTGCTGCCATTGCCTAAAAATGTACTTCCTCAATCCCTCCTAAACACCCACTAGTCACATGATGATAGGATAGTGTTACTTTCAGAGCTATCAGACAGGGAGCACTATAAGGACATACGGCTTATTCTTATTTGTGCACGGAGAACTGAGACTGCTGCAGAAATAATAGCTCCAGGACAAGATAACAAGATTTGATTGAGTTTTCAGCAGATGACAGACGTTTTAACTCTCACAAACACATCTTGTGTTAGTGACTGAACATCAGATTGGCAAGTTTCACAACTACTGTATTGACTGCTCCCATATGTGCTTTGCTCCTTATAGACTTACACAAATGTGCAACAGCATCACCGGCCACATACATATCAGTTGTCTGTGGACTGCTCCTAGGATGGAGATCAGGTTGTCTAGCAATCTATGATGAAAACAGACCAGACATAGCATCAGCTTCATTTTTATTCTTTTCTTTTTAGTGATGTTACTGAGAGTTTTACTTTCTTGACTGATACTGTATATGGGTCTTGCTGGTTGTGGTGGCTTAGAAGTGTAAGGCAAAGCCCAATCTCTTTTGTATTAATAAGCTTCTACTCCAACATGGTTGAAGATGATTGTGGAAGACATAATTCTACTTTCTTGGCTTTGGATAATAAGCAGAAATATCATATTGTTCTCTTATAATGGACTAGAAGTTTTTTAGAAAGAAAGATGCAACTTGGGAACTGAAGTATGAACAGTCTTATCACATGAATATTTATGAATATCCAGCTTGAGGGAACATTATACAATACAAAGTTGGATGGAAGAATTTCATTATGCACAGCATATGTTGATTGTTTATTCAGACTAGCCATGAACAACACTAAAAAGGAATGCATTCATTAGAAATCTGCTAATAGGGAAATTTACCTTGATAAGCTCTGAAAGATGCCATCCACCCAACTGGAGAAATAGTGCATGGAACTTTATTGAAACCCCTGTTTTACGTTTGATAATCATCAACAGACCAAACTGACACTGCAGTAAGCAGAAAAGCCAGACCACTGTTTGCTGTTGAAATCCTAAGAGAGAGACAAGTGTAGAATGGGGCTTGCAAACTTTTATTCAGGAAAGCATCAACTTTAGGTAATTTTTTTCCCTTCCATTAGCTAATAAAACCACACATCAAGGCACAAAAGTAAACTAGGTAGACAAAAAGCATCCTATTTAGTTGAGCTGAGTGACCGGAATTAATATCCTCCTTCTATATCTAAGACTATTTTGTATGACCCTTTAAGAACTTTGAACTCTCTGGCTATGTCTAGCTGCAGGGCATGTGCAAACCCCAGCCACTTCCTGGATCCTCTATGAGAATGAGGGC
>NW_009945144.1:41308-44662 GCF_000696875.1 Nestor notabilis | reverse complement strand
CACTCTTTCTCTTATTCTTTCCTACTGGCATCTCATAACATCAGCAAAGAAAATCCAGATTTTTTTTAGCCAGAAAAGAGCCAGAGTGTGCTCCAGTGAGGTTCCCAATTTTGACAAGGAGGTGTGTAAACTTGGGACCCTAAATGTTTGCACCTGCACTGCAGTTTAGACACATCTCTGTTTCAAATGTCCTTCTATAAATGGGTCTGGAGCACTCTGCACTGCATGAGAGCTCTTTCAGAGTAATCACAATGATCATTATTATGCGCTTACAGCCAAAATTTCAGTTTTAGCCTAGCACATATTTGCTAGTATTGTTTACAGAAACAGATTAACTGTGAGTAATGTCAAAAAAGAGTAAATCAATTGGAAATGCAAATTTACCTTCCTAGGCATTACATCTAGCAGGGCAAATGACATTATGGGATGTTTTAAAAATGTATTACACAGCTAACACTCACTGAAAACCAGACTTATGGTTGTATGAACATCTATGCATGTTAGACATCACAAAAAGTGAGATTCATAAATAAAAAACAGTAGTCACTCTTGAACTCTTTAGCATTGGTTTCCTTCTTGTTGGGCTTGTATTTCTATTTAGACAAACTTTCAAGGACTGCCTTAAATTACTGTAATAACAGTACTTAACTCCAGAATACAGGCACAGCTCTCCCTGCCTATTTTTGAAATAGAAGCTGAAGAAACAGGCAGAGAGAGAGAGAAAGAAAAAGGTCTGAAGTGTGATACACCCCCTCTTTCTGTCTCTAGTACAGCTACACAGGAAGTGTGAAACTGAAAAAATTAATGGAAAATAATTTTAACCTTCAAAAAAGTTAGAGTCTGATATTTACAAAACCACTTAATGATTTTTTAATTCACCTAGAACAGTAGGGCCCAAGGTCCTAAACTCATCTCACATCCACTTTATATAGTATAGCAACCGGCATTAGGATTTCATAACACCAGAAACTGAGAAGCATGTGGGAATAGTACTAGCAAAACTATTACATTAGCATCTACTCTGAGATTTGTGACATCATGAAGCAATAAAACCTGAACTCTTAGTGCTACTTTGAAAACATTCATATGCCCTGGGTTACACATGTATCACAGCAGTGCTCAACTGTAGAGATGTATGTGTAGGCAGCTCATTTAGTATCAAAGCAAAGCAGCCCCCATCCAATAGCTGTCCAAAGCCACAGGGATGAACAACATGGCTCCCTTTACCACAAAGAGTATGTGGGTCCAGAGACAGGCACTGCGGTTCAGTCAAAGCATCTTAGGTAAAGGTAAGAAAGACAAGCTACACTAATATATCTGTTTTAGGACTGATTGCTGTTACAAGGCTGAAGCCCATCATAATTTGGATATTTTCAATATGTTAGATGACCTTTCCCGTATTTGAATTCAGCTACATACTTTAAACTGTGCCACTCCTCTTATCTAAGCCACCAGACAAAAAGAAGGATATGATGCCCTTTCTGCATCACTAAGCCTGCCTACACTAGAGGTGAGTCTTCCTGACTGATGCTTCAACAAATACCTGGAAGAAATTTCAACATCTTGTATATCTTACTCATCCAACAAGTATGTGACATTAGTTACAAAAGGTCTATACAGAATTTACATCATCCAAATATTTGATTAATCAAATCCTGAAATAACCCTATAATTCAACAGAAGGTATAACTAGAAATAAGCAACACTGACTACAAAACAAACACACACGAAACAATCATCTATTTCCCATATGTGCAATGCTAAATTGGCAGTTTGTTTTGTCTGTTTTTCATCAACTAGAGATTAAAATTTACAATTAATTCTATCATAAAGTAAGCTATACAATTAAATAGAAGTTCAAATGCTTATTTATACCCTTAGACATATTTAATTAAAACACTACAGAACTCCCGCTGTCCTCCTTCATACACTATGGGGCACAATGCACACCTGTGGCCAAGATATTATAAAAGCCTTTCCAAGTAGAAATGCCTACCTAAAATGCTATTTTAACAGAATGAAATGTGCTTTAACACACAACACAAATCTTAAATTCATTGCTTCACCAGAAGTCTGATGTTTGACTCTTCTGAACCAATGAAAAAACCTATAGGAACCACCTATCTCTGAACAGTGAACATGTTAATATCACAAAGCAGCCATCTCAAATTCATAAAGCATGCAGAGTATAGTGTGGGATTCACATGCTATATGTTCAATGACATGTGACACCTTTGTCCTAATATGTTACTGGGATCTGGTTTTGTATTCTGGTACAGTCTTACCACGCAAAGTGGTGTGGGACAGAACATCTACCCATTAGGAGACTGGCAAAGACTGAGATTGTTCTTTTGCTTTAATTCCTGAAGGAGAAAGTAGATGTATACCTCAGACATGGCAAACATAAGGCAATTACTACACAAATTTTGAACAAAGTTCCCTCCGTTACAGACAATAGAAACTTTTCATATCTTCCAAAGAGCTTTTCGCGAGCAGCTTGCTCTGGTTGGGCAGCCTAGAAAACACACACAAGCAAGGCCATCAAGGAGCATTTCAAAAAGCACAGCAGAGCCTTGCTGCTGTTAATCTTGGGGAGTGAAAGCTGCTTTATTTATCATTGTGATTTTACATTTACAACGTATTCTTTACTCCCTTCCTTCACTCCCGAGTTGCCTATTCATCTTCTCTCTCACCTTCTATTCCTCAGATCTTCTCTTCAAACATGTGACTCATGTCTTACTTTCATTCCTCTTAAGTCAAGAAAGCCAATATAACAAGAATAAAAAAAAATAAAAGCCAAACAAATGAATAAAAGAAGAAACCCCAAATGTTCCTTGATTTTTAGGGACTACTTTTTAGCACATCTCTAGAATTCAGAAGTTCCGAAAACATACCATGAGAAGGAATCAGAAAAAGATATTCAGGCAGCTGTAGCCATCATGTAGCAATGTTTAGGCTGGTAACAGAAAAAATGAGAGAAATCCTTTTAACAGCATGACTGATTTTTGCAGTATTACTGTGTGTCTCCTGGTATACCTGGCTACAAAAACTTGGCTTCTGGAGACATGGCAATGCATGAGAAACATCAGATTTCACTGAAGAACAAAATACAACTGGTTGCTCTGGCCCAGTTAACCTGCTGCAAGATAGGTTCAACCTGTAAGAGATGCTGGAAAGCAGGAACTGAAACAAGTTACTCATGGGAAGGAGGAGTGGAGAGAATGTCACCTGCTTCTCACAGGGTGTCGTGGTTCAAACCCAGCCGGCAACTTGGAACCACGCAGCCGCTCGCTCACTCTCCCCCTTTTCCTTCCTCCCCCCCGCTCCCCGAGGGCTGGGGAGGGGAATTGGGGG
>NW_009945144.1:20369-41294 GCF_000696875.1 Nestor notabilis | reverse complement strand
AGCACTCCAGTAACTAAGGTGTAATACAAACCACTACTGCTACCAATAATAATGATAAGAGGAATAACAAGGGAAAAGGACACAACCGCTCACCACCCGCCGACCGATACCCAGCCCGACCCGAGCAGCGATCTGGGCCTTCCGGGTAACTCCCCCCAGTTTATATACTGGGCATGACGTGCTGTGGTATGGAATACCCCTTTGGCCAGTTTGGGTCAGGTGTCCTGCCTCTGCTTCCGCCTGGCTTCCCCTCCTCTCTGGCAAAGCATGAGACTGAGAAAGTCCTTGGTCAGAGTAAACATTACTGAGCAACAACTAAAAACATCGGTGTTATCAGCATTGTTCCCAGACTGAAAGTCAAAAACACAGCACTGCACCAGCTACTAAGAAGGAGAAAAAATGACTGCTGTAGCTGAACCCAGGACACAGGGCTAGTGGAGGCTGTGTGGAGGTTTGTTGCATTTTAGGCAAAAAGATCTTAGTTTTTAAGAGGAATATCATTAGTCCTGACATAAGCTATCTCTTGTGGCCTCATTCTGCCATCTCCAGACCACCATTTCCTTCTTCCTCTCTGTTGACACAAGTATTCGCACAGCCACAGGATGAACCAAACTGGAAAACTGCTCCAAGTTAAAAATGGGGGCCAAAACACACCCAAAAACCTTAATTAGAAAACAGTCCAGTTCCCTGATTTGAACCACTATAGAAATATCTGTGCCTCCTCAATGTTACTGGCTGTGGTGGAGTCATGAACATGTGTTTACAAGGGGCCTCTTCCTCCTTTGTTGGCAGGGATGGGTTATGCCAACATGAACTGCCTGCTTCCCAGATATGAAAATGGCATGCTGCTACTGCCTGGTCCAGCAGAACAGGAATCACTAAGTAGACCATGTCAAACTATCCTTCAGATCATAGCAAAAGTTAAGATAATAGCTCTGGTATAGAAAGAACATTTTAAAATGTCCTAAAATATTTTTCCCTATTTTAAAACTAGCAGAAGTGAATTGGCTAAAAGCATACAAAATCTGAAATAATTCATTGCCATTATATGCATTCCAAAAAGTTGACTCTACAGAAGGTTCTCAGCCTTTTTAGAAGGAAAAAAATCCCAAAGTGTGAGAGTAACCTATAGCTGCACTGCAGAGATTCAGGAGGCTACAATTCTGTTGAATGAATGCAGAGGTGCCAAGTCCATGCACTGGGAAAGCCAAGAACCCTGGCTGGAATTGCTGGGCTCTCCTTTAGTGCAAAAGCTCAGCCACTTGGAGCATAGTACAGAATGAAGACTGAAAGTTATAGCGGTATTAACTAGCACAACACTAAAGTTGATTTTCTGCATAATATAGAATCATAGAATACTTAGGGTTGGAAAGGACCTTAAGATCATCTAGTTCCAACCCCCTGCCATGGGCAGGGACACCTCTTACTAAACCATGTCACACAAAACTCCATCCAGCCTGGCCTTGAACACCACCAGGGATGGAGCATTCACAACTTGGACAACCTGTTCCAGTGCTTCACCACCCTTACTTACAGTAACCTAAACTGTCCCTGTTTAAGTCTGAACCCGTTACCCCTTGTCCTATCACTACAGTCCCTCACGAAGAGTCCCTCCCCAGCATCCTTGTAGGCCCCCTTCAGATACTGGAAGGTTGCTATGAGGTCTCCATGCAGTCTTCTCTTCTCCAGGCTGAATAGCCCCAACTTTCTCAGCCTGTTTTTATACAGGAGGTGCTCAAACCCCCTTATCATCCTCGTGGCCCTCCTATGGACTTGCTCCAACAGCTCCATGTCCTTCTCATGTTGAGGACACCAGAACTGTACACAATACTTAATCATCTCTCCATGCTTGTGTCACAACAGACAAGCCTGTCCTAGGCTTGTTCATGTCTGTATCCATCTTCCTTGCAGATACCATGAACAGAAGAGACTTTATTGGAGCCTCAGTAGTAGCATTGTTTGTAATTCTTCATCACAAAAAGTACTTCAGGGTTTTCCTCATTTTTCTCCATAACTGTTTCAGATTTGTGGTTTGCTGTGGCCCTGTAACTGAGCAGGAGACAAAGCCAGTCTTCCTCAGTGGTGTACTCTAACTGGAATGTATACACCTATTGTGTCCTCAATGGCAAGAGACAGAAAGCTCTCAGATCCGCTCTTTGGATCCTCTGAGGTGCACAGGTTATTTGTCTTCTGGAATGCCTTTACAATGACTGCAAAAGGAGCCTGGACAATTATTTTTCATTAGATGCCTAGCTTTAAGCAGCTAATAAGACAAATTCCTTCCTTCAGTATGGGATTTGGCCCAGTGATTACCGATTTAATTCTAAGACAATGCTAGTTCTTGTTCTGTGGAGCTATGGAGTCACTTGCCCTAACCATACAGTATTGAATCAATTTTATCTAGCTATGGATACTCAAGAGAGTGGATTAGAAAGGTAATGATTTCAAGGAACAGGGAGGAAATCATTATATGAAAAGGGAGGAGAGGGGAGGAGAGAGAAAGAGAGAGAAGAAGAGAGGAGGAGAGAGGAGGAGGAAAAAAAAAAGAAAAAGAAAAACAAAAGAAATGGGGGAACTCTCTCAAATGAATTCACAAAGCAAGCATTACAGCAGGTAAGCCATCTCCCTTTTCTTCCTTCATGGCTCTCTCAGGACAGGAACCCACTTTATAATCCTGCACTAAAGCTATTAGTTATATTACCACACCAGCAGAGCATTCTGACCTTTTCTATACAACTTAATTCTCCTATCAGGTCTTGAGTTTTATGGAGCATTAAGATTTTTTTTATTTTTTATAGGCTTTTTCATATTTTTCTCCCTCTGGAATTACCAGTGGTCAAAATTCACCTTGGTCCTATGCCCTAACAGTGCATTTCCTCCCTTGATAAATAAGCATTTCTTTTATGCTTACCATTAACTTGGTATGTATTAATGCTTGTTTTGGTGACAAATTCAACATTACTGTAAGAAATTTCCCTCTCTGAATCACTTAAGTATAATCTGAATTTCACCTTAATCTTGATTTGAGTTTTGTTTGGATACTCCTTGAGAATTTTTATTTGAAATTATTATTTCAATTATTATTGAAATTTATTAAAGAACCAAGCTAAGCAATCACAGGATAAATACCACCTTTTAGTATCTCTTACATAAATGTACAGTTCTGAAATAACTTTTCAAGCTTTGAAACTTTAAAGCCTGTGGCTTAGGAGAACACTCTGATTTGGAGATGGTTTCAGAAAAAATCTGAGAACATTTCTTAAATGTAGTGCATATTCCTACTAACTTATTTCATCATAGCAGAATTTAATAAAAAGCATGAAAATAGGAATGGAAAGAGACCTCTGCAGGTTGCTAACCTAGTCTTTAGCTCAAAGCAGAGCCACTGTCAGCACTAGATCAGGTTAGCTACGACTTTTCCTAAGTCTTGAATATCCACAGATTAAAACTCCAGTCTTTGTGGGTGACCTACTCCAGTGCTACTCTACCTGCTAGGTGAAGTTATTTCTGATCTCCAGCCTGAGCCTCCCTTGCTGGCACTTGTAGCCACTGACCACAACTGTTTCGCCTCATGTTCTCAAGAAAAGTTTGGCACCTTCATCTCCTAACTATCCATCTTGTAGGTGTCTATTGCTCTTACATCTCCCCTTAGCATCATCTTTACTAAAGCATGCAAGCTCCCTCAACTTCTTGCAAGTAATGTGCTCCAGGACCTGACCATCTTGGTAGCCGTTTCCAGGTTTTTCAAACAACCGTCTTAACTTCAGTCTCCCCAAAATGGATAAGATATATTAGTAGAAGCAACCATGACCTGCAGTTATTCTTAAATTAAATATATATATATATTTTTACAATATTTGTCAGTAAGAGGGATGCATGCGTTGTGACTAGTATCATAACAAAAGGCCATCATTTATATGTTAATGAGAATTGCTTCAATGGTATACAAATCTCCAAAGTTCAAATCATATCTAAATGGAAAACCTCGAAGTTGTTGCACTTTTTTCTCTGCTAGAACTGTCATCAAAATTGAAGTAAAACAGTTCAGATTAAAGTTACTTCAATATTTGTCACTTAAAAGTATACTAGCCCATTTATTTTATAAAGGCATTTAGCTGGCTGTATCTATTATTTTTTGTCAGATTGCTTGATTCTTGAAGCAGCCCAAATCTTTCTTATCTCCAAGTACCTCAAGCATCAGAATGGAATTGCCCCTGAACCAGAAATTATTATTGCTAACAATTATGCATTCATGATAAACAGCACATTGTGGAAACACTGCCTGCACTATTTAAAATAGTCTTCAAGGATACATGGGATTTCTTGTACTGTTGATACTAAAGTTCCTTACAACTCGTAAGAAATATCATTCATTGACTAATAATTAATGTTTAAAAAGAACCAACAAAAGAGACAATTCAACTAATCACTTACATAACAGCCACTGAACATAATGTCATGTATTTCTGAAACTTGTGTGCATTCATGTATATCCTGAGGGATAATATGTACAACTTGAAAACAGTTTTGAACTAAATTGCCCTTAATTTCTCAACACAAGGGGTACTTGCTACTAACCTATTCTGGCAGCAAGCTCACTGTGTTTCTTTTGATTAGATCTCAATTTAGCGTTCTTTAACGAGAATTTTCCTACAGTTATGTGATCGTACCAATGATAAAATAAGACAGTTGTTTTCTGCAATTTTGAAGGCACTGTTGTTCAGTTGGATAAAGCTAATCAATACAAACTAAATCCTGCCATGTTTCTAGACATTTGCATTAATCTTTTCTAGACTTTTCTTATTTCCTCTGTGATTATATTTTCAGGGGGTTTTGGTTGTGTTTTGGTTGTTTTCACACCACTCCCCCCCTTCTTTTTTTAACAGTACCACATTAGCATTGTTGTAATCACCTTTATCACGCAGCATATATTTTCTAAACTACAGGCACTTAGTCTCTCAAATCTCAGTGAAGTAACGCTAATAACTTCTGCTAATCATGCTGCCCCCTCTTTCCTCTGAAAACAAAACCAGCCTTATATTCACTTTCCTCCCTCCTGTTCTGTAGCCATGAGAAGATACCAGCAAACAATAATCCCCTGAAGAGACAAAAGGAGGGAAAAGGAAGAAAAGGTATCTGAAAAATTCACATGTCCCTGGGAAAGAGGAAGAAACACTTCAGAGCTATAGCATGGAGATTTAGCAAATACAGGTTGGAAAATTCAGGAGGAACATACATACGCGTATCTGATGATGGCAGCTACGAAATGGGTCACAATGCATATGCAGCTGCCCTAAGCCTTCAATGACCATTGTCTAACCAGATTAATCCCTTTATGTGGGAAATGCATTCTTCACTAACACTACCAGAAATATCCTTTCCACTGTATTATCTCTAAATCAGCAAGCACATAATACATTATTTTCATATACATTAAGTGCTGACTGTTGAATTCATATGCAGCTGGGTTTGAATTCTTTTAAATGCTCTGAGACAGTTGGCTGCTGAAGCTAATATGCACTGGCTATGTAGACAACTCACTATTAGTAGCTCAAATTTACTATCTACAATTTCTTTGTGTGGAAAATACAGATTTATTTTTCTTTTCTCCCTCACCTTTTAGCAGACTTCATGTCTTATCTTTTAGGAGGATCACGCAGCCACACTGAATGTCTTCCAGTCATTGGCATATTGCAAATCTTTGCTCTCAAAACAGATGATTCAGGCTTCCTCAGTGCTTTTACTTGCCTCTCAAACCTAGCACATTTTCTGATTATACCTTGGCTGAAAATGAACAGTGGGTCCAAAGCTCATACAAACAGATTGCACAGTTACTCTACATCAGCTCTGATTACTAGATACTTCAGGGCATCTGCATATCCTTCTTGGGTAGTTTGGAGGGAAACTCCATGCCCTTAATGGCAGCTTTGCTTTTTGGAGTTCTTTGGCAGGCAAAACCCACAAATTGCTTTTGAAAAATATTAAAAATAATTGAGATCATGAAAAGCTAATATATTTTAGCCTAGGGGGTTGCAAAGAATAGCCTGTCATTGTGCAGACAGCCCTGTAATAGAGCACCTTGTTAATTAGAGATGATTCACAGATGACTTGCAATAGGTTCTGGTAGTTCTGAATAGCAATGATATTTTCATATTGAGCTCTTATCTACTCAGGAGTAATGAAGCCTTAACTTTGATTAAAAGGAAGCTCCTTTATTTTGAAGCCTGTAGGTCCAAGCAACACTGAAGTACAGAAAATTAGAATGTCTTTTAGTAGTTTTCTATATTTAGAGTTTTGCACTTTATGGTTTTGCTTTCATAATGTTCCCTACCAAAGGACATCTAAGCACCTGACTAGCAACTGTGAATGGGAAGGCAATCTTATTGCTACTTAAATGGAAAAACAATAAGGTGGGAAACTTTGCTCAACGCCTCACAGCAAGTCTGTGACAGAGTTAAGAACAGAACCAGGTCCATCTTAAATACAGGGTCATTCCCTTAGAACTGCATGCCTCATCATAAAAAAAACATCTGCTTCACTTGATAGGCAACTGCTGCTTTAGCTCATGATTACGGTGGTACAGTTGGACATTACAAAACTCTATTGCTACTGAGAGAGGTGGTCCTATGCTCTGACACATTCCCTCTTCCTTTCCCTTAACAGTTTCTCTTGCCTTTTGCTGGGGAGCCTGTAGTGTATTGCTCCAAGGAGCAAAGGAGGTACCCTACACACACGATTTTTCAACTAGTTTAGCTCCTAAACTGCCCCTGGCAGTTTGGATGAGCTTTGCAACCTGAGCAAAGGGAGATGATGGGAGTATGCAGGAGGAGGACAGCATGTCTGTGCCTTTCCAGGGCATGTGGCCATGAGATGGGCTTAGCTGCAACACCAAACAGGACTTTACCAGCCACTGCCTTTCCTTACCTTAATGGCACCACCTTAGCACTAAGGTGTGCTCCCCTCTCCCCACTGAAGCCATAACCACTGGTGGGGGTTGTGATGGCTGTATGCTTAGTGCAGCTTACTCTGGATTTTAGGAGGACATGACAACATGGCAGCCAAGGGCTGCCTGGAATGGTGACCCAGCTGTCTTGCTGACATGCAAATATGACTATGGTAGACAGCCCAGGGCCTGCTGATCTCTCCTGTATGGCAGCAGGCAGCATGCCAGGTCTCTCCACAAGCAGGGACACCTCTGAAGGTTACTCCTTGAAGTTGAGAAATCCCTTGCCACAACATATTCTCCATAAGTGATTAATAAATACCACATTAAACTTTGAGATCTTAGCTAAGTCATATAAAGGATTGATTGTGTATATATAATGCTTTAGACATAAACCATTGACCAAGTCTGGGACTAGGAGTGGACCCAGCTGCACCTAGACGACTAAGAACTGTAGAAAGCAAGGGGGTTCTTCCTGAACCTCATGACTCAATGGGAGGATCTCCCTGACAGTTTTGTCTGACCCTGTCCTCTACGCAGTAAATAATCAAGCGTACCTTGCCATTGAATCATGTTAAATCACTGTGGCATTTACCATTGAACTTTAACTCACTACTTAATAAAGTATGTTGTTCCTTCTCTCTTACAACTGAAGTGCATGACTCTGTCTGCAAAACATCTTTCATCTATTTAGCATATATTTTACCTGTAGCCAGGTTCCCCACTTCAAACTGAATTGAGAATAATTGGTCTTGATCAACGATGGGGATGTAGTGTTTTGGTTTAGAGCTGTCTAAGGTCTATTCCAAGCTTTCCATGGGAAATACAAGCTTGTGCAGCACACAGGGGAACCATGTGGCTAATGCCATTAACTAGCAGTGGCTCCATGTCACTGATGACCCCAGCATGAAGGCTAAGGGTACCACATTTCTGCCTAGGATTCCCCATAGTAAATATGTCTCTCTGCTTATGTACAGTGCATCCTGGAGCTCAATTCACTTAGGCAAGTCATTGTGGGAGCGCTGTGCTTACTCAGGGTGGAAGTCTGGAGCAAGGCTTAAACACACACACATGCACACACACAGACTAGGACCCATGACAAACTTTTATCCATTCTGACACGATCTCTCTTTACCCGTGAGCCTGGGAAGTTCCAAAACATTTCTGAACTCCAGGACTGGCAAGCTTTGAAACATGACACGGAGTGACATTAATTGCTGCATTCCAAACACCTGATGAGAAGCTATTAATTTACTAACTGATACAGGCAATGACACAACACCGCCTCTCTTCTTTTTGAAAGAGGAAACGAAGAAGGACAACCTGCATCCAACAATGGGCATTATTCCTCCTGAAAGATTACCACAAAATTCCCTAAGACTTCTTGCCATTAAATACATTTGCAGGATTCAATATTGTGAATTATTAGGAAAAAACCAATATTAGGTAATAATGTAATTGATAGAAAACCCAGAGAAACACCCAAACCAAATCCCTCTCAGTCTCCACATCCAGCAGATAGAGTATGCTGGGGCTGGGGGGGTAATCACTTGCAGAATTACGTCTCCAATTAAGCAGAAAGAAAAGAGTACATATAACAAACAAGTATTTCCCCTTTTTGCTTCTCATTTAAGACTCATGGCAACTCATCTCTTCAGAGAAGAAGTATGTGTCCTATATAAGCATTAAGCACATATTAGGTGCTTGACTAATGCAAAATAACAGTGCAAAAATCAGTAATTACTTCATCTTAATTTGAGAAACTGACACATTTTGTGTAATATAGAAATAGCTAATCAAAGTGTAGAAAAGCATAGATAAAGAAAATGAAACCTTTAATTATTTCAAATATAGGAAAATAGCAGATTATTTAATAACTACATGCTCCAACTATTTGCATTTCATATAGCTGGCTTCATTGTATATCTAATAACATGATGTTAAATATAACAGCACAAACTTATCTTTTTCTTCACTCACCACAATAGCTGCTGATTATGCTTTCAAATGCTTTTTTGTTTAACACATTGATCTGAGTTTTATCAGATCCCAAATTAAAGAAAATCTAAGTTCACAGCCAACTGACTATAATTCAGGGAAGTCTTAAGATAATGAAAGCATGTTTGTTTGAACGTTGCAAACAGCAAAATTATCACAGTATTTTTCATTTATCTAGGAAAGTTTCTGATATACTTTCAACTAAAGAATTCCATTTTCAGGGAAAAGTTCATGTACCCACCACCCCCACAAATCACAATGGTTATGGGTTTGTGTGTTGTCCTTTAAAAAGCATTTTTTCCTAATAGAACCTTCCACAAAAGTTTTTAAATACAAATTGCGACTGACAATTCAGCTTCATTAGAAACCTTACTCCAAAAGCACTCAACTCGTTTTAGATGCAACAAACTTGCCCATTAGAAAATAAGCAGCATCAACCATTAAGTACCATCACATTGTAAGTCTATAAAAATCTTAAGTAGAGATGAAGTTTTAAACTGTTACTTTTTCTCACCAAATCTCTTTTATGTTACACACATACATGTGCACACAAAAAAAAAAACAAACACCACCAAACCCAAACAGAAAAACCCCAACCAAAAAACCTGGAACCCCTTTACCATAAGAGGCTCATTATACAGAAATTCTTCTATTGTCTGATATAGTACTTGGGATTTCCTATGTCACTACTTCTGTCACCTCACACTGGTTTGTCAGGGCACAGTGAAGAGACTCTAATATGTATTTTTGTAATAACAATTTTTTGCAGGACTTTTCTTGTCTTTTTAGCATATAATGACTTCCTCATATAGCACATACAGGCACCCAACCTCCACCTTATCTGAGGAGATGCAGTGTCACTTCAGGTTATATGCCAGCCCAGCGCAGTTTGTGACAGTTCCTAGGGAACTTTCTTAACAGTCCAGGTCCTAAAGGTTGAGCACTCAGAATGGTTTAAGTTTGAAAAAGGTCACAGGCCTTGTTTTTTGTAAATTATACATATTATCTGTCACACTTGGAGAATGAGATAGAATGGTAACACTTACAGCTTATTTTGAGTAGTGTTTTGTACAAAATTTTTTGTTGAAACTCTATTCCTGCTTTTATCCATATGGTCTGTTCCATAATCTTTCCTAGGTCTAGGTGGGATGCTGCTCACGTACATTGTAATGAGTCTTCCCACAGCAATCATAACAGGCAACGTGACACACATCTACAACAATTCATGACTTGCTGTGCTTCTAAGCACAAATTTTCACAACCCATCGGCACCTTCTTTTCCCAATGCATAGTTATACTTTCCTAAAGGGAAAGATGGATTTCAGCGGAACCTTCATTCTGTATCATGTCAAAGACCTTACTGCTATTGTTTCCACAGAAGTCTATGTTTTATTGTAAAGGATCCATGGTATTAAAGACTTCTTATTTAGCAGGGATGTCTGTCCAGTGATATGGATATGGCAGATGCTGAGTATGTACAGCCACATGTGGTCCAACAGCAACAGCTGAACATGTAAAATAGACATATCCAAATTAAACAAGGAGGTAATCAAACAGAATCCAGAATAAAGGTTATTTTTCAACTTCAGCCCAGATGACTGGTAAGCACATAATTAAAGGAAGATTGACTCATTTAATGTGTGTGCTTTTGTTGTTTTGGTTTTGTTTTTACACACCTGGTCTGAAAAACTTGATTAGATCAATAAGCAGCTGCCAAACTTACTTGGGTGATACTGTTAATTGTTAGCATAATGTCAAGAATTTTTCAAAGACAAATTCCTAAGTGTTGCTGCTTTCATTTTTCACTAACACCAATTGGCACTATAAAGAAATCAAAATGCTACCGAAATCTGTGAGGTTGAATGAATCAGAAGCATGCAACAGCAGAATTAGCTGTATATTCTGTGCTCCAAGTACACTGCCAGCTGGACACAGTTACGCCACACAGATAACTTTGTGAACAATCCACTTGAAATCAGTCTCCTAGTGCAGCGGAAAGCCATTCCCTGAACATGAACCAGCGTACCAGCAAGGGGAGCAGGGGAGGGGCAACACCACTCCTTTTGTTTCTGAACAATCAGCACAGAGCATTTATGTTGTAGTCACTGCATGGAAAGCCATGCACGAATACACCCTTTTCACCTGCAATCTCAAAAGGTCTGCTGCATCCAGAATTTGAGTTAAAGCAACATAACTTCTGTTTCAGGTTTTCATTGTTCTCAAATTGGACTTTCAATTAAAGCAAATCTGCCAACAGCAATCTCCTCTAAAAAATTCCGTTTGAAGTGTTTTTTCCTCTGCTCCATAAACTGAAGAAGTTTGACATATGTTAATCACTGAACTTAACCTTGACAAATGACCATGAGGGCATGCATTAACGTATTCCCAGCTCAGGAAGCAAGGTATAAGCTTGCAGAGACAGAAGAGGTAAGGGGCGTACAGGGTAAATTACACTTGTGTTGAGAAATGAGAGTCCTCCTGGAAGCCAAAGCAGCCAACAAGTCGCCATGCAAGGGTTCTAGCTTCCTTGCAGTTTAAGTATTTCCACTGGGGGAGGCGGGGGGGGAAAGAAGGAAAGAATTAAAAAAAAGTCAGATCACAGAAAATAAACACCATCAGGCTTTCCTCCATGATTTACGTACTTATCAACAATGTAATTCTAAGCAATTCAGCCATCCTCAAATATTTATCATTTTATTAGATTGCTAACCCCAATGAGGATTAGCACACACTCAAACTGATTTCTTCTCAATGCCACAGCTATGAGGAGCTACCCAGCAGCTCAGTCACTTCTGCTAGAGAAGCATTCAGGAGAGCAGATTTTCTATTAGCTACTGATAAAGCACTGCAGTGTTTTATTTTCATTATTGATTTTATTCTTCTGTTTTGCTTTTGGCATCTAGGGGAACAGGAGAACAGCAAACAATAAGAAGGGTTTCGGAGAGAGGAAGAATTAACTGGACAGGCATGTAACTTGAGGGTTATTAAAATTTGTGCCTCTGATTTCTGCTCCAGAATGAAACTGCAGATTTTCATCTTAAAGATTAAAACAGAAATTCATGAAAGAAACCTGAGAACCGGTTACTAAGTTATCGTTCTTACCATACTGTTTACTATTGTTACCACAATAATTTCCTAGTAAGGAAAACAAATGTAAATTTTGTTCTTACAGAACAACACAGGTGACCTCATGACACTTACAAAATAGAGCAAAATGTTCCACATCAATCTTTGCAGGACTGAGTCCTGTAATGCTGTAATTTATTTCTAATTTCTAAAAGAGTATGCAGGTGACATAGCAGAATTACATACATGTCAACTGAAATGACAGCTGAGCTATTACAAAGATGTTCAGAATCAAAGCAGGGTTAGCACTCAGTCTCCTGTCATCAGATCTCACAGATTTATGTGCCTCCCTGCTTGCAGACTTAGGAGGTGATCCTGAATTCCACTTACCCTCTTGCACCTCAATTTTCATTCTGAAAAAATTGGCATGGAAAGACAATGAGCTGTGTGATGTTCAGAGAAGATGGTCTGTAGGTGCCTTCATAAAACTCACTTGCTACATGCATCACAGAGCACTTCTTAGCACCCCCCAGGTTTACCCCCTTCCCTAATCAAAGCTACTTTACAAGTATTAGCCATGGTTATTGTTCAGGAAAGGGTAATAGATGACTTCACCTACAGCTGAGCAAATTCACAGTCCCATCCAAATATCTCATTAAAATAACATAGGGCAGAACATTATAATAAATAAGACCACCTAAAATGGGATAAAACTACAGTTTGCACCAACTTGTACCTCCTTCTCCTTGTCCATATCACCAGAAGGAAGGAAAGGGGCCACAAGGCAAATAGGTATAGTCACAGCGCTTGAACAAAGATGTTTCTCTGTTTCCTACTTGACTCCTAGAAATGAAAACTGACCCATTTGTAAGATTTGATCATTCTGCTACATTATTAATTCCCACAGCTGTGAAACATTTGGTACTGTTTTGGGCGAAGAAAGATTGAACTGCTTAGCTGCCATCTGTGTCTTAGAAAAAGCCACACAGTCTTTATCCGAGATACTTTTGTATGTATGCATGAGCAGATACTGTTATGAAATGCAACAACTGGTTAGTACCAACAGCAAGGGGTTATACTTTTTAAAGATAATTTTTCCCTAGTTATTCAGAAATCTAATGGAAGATCCTCTCTGAAGAGCGCGAGGCTGCATAATGTACTCCTCAAAAGTTTCATCATATCAAAGAAAAGGGAAGTCTAAAAAAAATGCAACAGAGACAAACCCTAAGTTATTGATTAATTGCAGGCATTTAAAAGAGTAGAGATATGTGTGGGCATTATGGATCAATACACTCAAATATAATGCAGGCATACCATAAAGGCTGCATTTTGATTTTGAACACAAGTGTTTGCAGATATGCCTTATTCAGATGATGAATACTGGTAAAGACTGATAGTATCTCTAAAACATTATAATCTATACATTCATCCAACATACGTTTAAAAACTTGTATACAGTTTTTGTATACGTTTTACTATCTGACCCTAACCCTTTTTTTTTTTTTAACCCCAGATGACAGAGATATTATGACCTTGAAAAAATTGGGTGAAATGAAATTCCCACCACTGAGTCACTCTGGGCTATGTTCTACATTGTGCCCAATGTCTATCAAAGTTACACTGATATAAAATGAGAATAACTTATTTTGCATATTACTAGGTAGGCTTTATTCATACTAATATGACATCATCATTGTTTCATAGTAATGAAAGCTCTCAAAAAAAGGAAATAATGTAGTACAATTGTATTAGAATTTGTGTAAGGAATGCATGATCATTTACTCTTATCTTCATCTTAAAAACTGTATTAGTCACAAATGGTGCTAATATGAGCTGTTAATAATGCACTGTGTATTCAAGCAGGCTCAGAGGCAAAACCAAACCAAAGAGAGAAAAAGAATATTTTAACCATCCATGTAACGATTAGACTGAGGACAGGCTTCACAGAAACGCTGAGTTTTGGGGTAAGGCAAGGCACAGAAAACTTTGGCCTCACCAGAGCCCTTGGCATAAGGTCGTTAGTAACTGAAAAAAGAAGAGTTTGGTGCAACAGTGTCTACATTTGACTCTGCATAAGCTTGCCTACCTTGTTGAGTTGTAGATGATGAGATGTGACAGCCAGACCCCAGCAGGGATACCAAGACATGGAAGCTGCTTCTCTGTTTTTTAACCCTGTTTGCAGCTGGCCAGACTCCTGCTTCCCCCAGCCTCTGCTTCCAGGTCCTGTTTTCAGTGACTCTAAACTCTATTAAATTTTGTCAAAGCAGAAACAGTTCCAGAGCACATGCAACAGAGAAAAAAGGCTCAGATCACACTTCTACCATTACCATGATCTATATGCATTGCCTTGACCTCATGAAAGAACACACTACATAGCCTAGTCACCCTTCTAAAGGGCTATGAGGTTACAGAACAACAAACACACAAGGCAAGGGTAATGTACCACGATGGCCACAACCTCCCTGCAGAGCACCAGGACCCATGTGAGCTGTGTTCCCAGCCATCAGCTCCAGGCAGGAGATTCTGCCCCCTCCTCCTCTGAAAATATCTCCTTGTGCTGTAATTTGGTACCATATAAGGCCAAAGCAAAATTTAATCCAAGTTGATTTTCTCCTGAAGATGGATACAGATTAATCTCTGATGGCAGGAAATAAATTACTGGTACTCCAGATATATTTCACCATTCAAAGCCTTTTCATTTAATGACTGAATCAGAGGTGACATGGCTGGCAGAACAGGGAGCTCATTAACATCCATCAACATGTGGTATACAATATGCTAGCTTCATGTTTGTCATGTGTGCCCCATCTCAGTCATGCTCCTTTAGTACTAGTCAGCTAATGAAAAGTACAGCAGTTTGGATATTTTGACAGAGAAAGAAATGATGCAGTGAATTAAACTGGCAGTGGCAGTAATGCAGAGCCACTGAAGGAGGAGGAAGAGGAAGTAAATTGTGCTGTCCCACACAGTAATGATGGTTAGAGGTTAAATAAGTTGCTCAAATGCCAGTGCTTGTTGGGAGGTCTCATGACCTCATGAGGATGACAGCAGTAACCCTCTCTGAAAACCAGGAGGTATGACCTGAAACTTCAGTTTGCTTATTGTCACCTTTTTTCTCTTTAATGCAACTTAAAGAGAATAATGCCCTCCTAACCTTAAAACATAAAAGTTTCTACTGAAAAGAAATTCACTCTAGAACTTGGCTGGGTCAGGAAGCATATATTGCTTAACAACTTGTACAAGAAATCTTCAGGTGGCTAAAGCCCAGACAGCGCCTACTACACACCTGGCAGAGCTCCAGAAATATTTTACAAGACAGATGTTGGGCTCCTTGGGACTCCATGACCTTGTTCAAAATGAGACCATGTACAGTGTGTAACAGGTACAGGGAATTGGAGCTTTTGACATGAATTCTTTTGAGTCATTTCTTCCCACTGTATGGGATTCAACTTGCTCAGCAAACCCAGCACAACTCCAGTGCTGGCCAGATGACTTTACACTGTTATTAGAAATGTTTTCAAACTGTACAGAACAGTGCAAAGGTACAAAGCAAGAACAGATTGCATAAGAGATAACCAAGACCTATACTAAAACATATTACACACTATATGATATTGTAACTCTCAGCCAAGACTTTTAATATCTTTTTAGCTGGACAAAGTGGAAAAAATATAATGCTAGCCCATAGCATCTGACATCTTTAAACTTCATTCTGAGGCATAATCAAACCAGCTTCTCTCCACAGCAAGAAGAAATTCTAGGACAAGCTACAGTTCAGCAATTTTGGACATGTTCAATCCTTACTGTTCTTAATACAATGAAAATAATAGCTTAAACCAAAGTTTGCCTTAAAGACTCTGATCTCTTCAAAGAAATTGAACAATGAAAGAAATAACTCCTAAGTCCTTAAACATACACTGAAAAGGCATTTTAAAATAATCTGTCTGAAGAGTTTCAAGTGACTTCCATACTGTGCATTATGGCATGAAGTGATTTCTCCATGCATTTACTTCCTCTGACACCAAGGCAAATTAAAAGACACAAAAAGCCAATCTAGAGGGCTCAGGTTGTGAATGACATTGGGCATTGTAGTCAAAATGAAGATTTGCTGCTTAGGAAGCAGGAAAAATGTTTTATCTGGGTCATGTAATGGTTCATAGCAATCACCCTATCCAGAGTGACCCGCAGATGACTGCACAGCATGCATTAGAACAAGCACTAATGGATGTGGCCGACCCAGCTGAGAGTAACAAGAGCTGACTGGTCCAATGCATTGCAATTGACTGTCAGAGTCCCAGAACAATATATGGAGCTTAGAATTAAATACACAGTGTTGTGGCTTGATGCTTAATACAAAAAGCAGTGCCTGCATTATGAAGACAGACCTCTCCCTCTGCCAGCTACTTTATTCACAAACTATAAATGTGGACAGGCACTATTACTAGCAAGTAGTGAGCACACTGCTAGAGATGTATTATTTATGAAAGTAGTGGCATTTAGAGTAGAATTTAGACTTTTAAAAATGTGGTTCTAGAGATATAAAAAGTGACTCTGACAAGGACTTCTAAAACTTTTGTCATTGAACAATGATTTTCCTTTTTTTTTTAACCTGAAAAAGATTAAAATAAGTATTTTCTGAAACTTAATTTACAGTTTTAAACAGTGAAAAATGGATCGCACATAGCTAATAGTCTAGATGTACACTGGGCTGAAAAATGCATACATTTCGCTGTCATCCCTTTAACCCTGATATATGTACACATAATCAATTTAGAAATCCACTGTGCAGATTAAATACAACATGCTAAATAGTTCTTCCTGGGTTTATTTGGAAAACTGGTTTTCAAGAACTTACACTCTAAACTGACACATGAGAACAAGAGTCAATTTTCAGAACACTGTAACATTTATAAAGAAAAGGCAGGTTGCAACGACAGTCATGTTCCCATTCTTCAGTTAACTAAGGTTTACAAAGTTGGGGGTGGAATGGAAATTTTCACAATTTTGAGGGTAAAACAGTTTTCTTCAGAAGAAACAGATCACACAAAAAAGCACAAGAAATTCACACACTGCAAATACCAACTCAATGGTTTGTCCAGCCCTTGTATTGACAGAGAAGGAAACAGAGCTCTCCATGTGCCCCTTTATTACGTGCTTCTTGCAGGCTGGGTCAATGCAAGGTAGAGAGCAGCTCACAGTGGCAGTTGCTGCTATTCTCCAGCACAGATGAGTGAGAAAAGGACCAGGCTGAAACAGAGTAGGTGGCTTGAAGCAATTTCCATACTTTTCACAGAAATGAAAAAACATTTCCAGGAGCCTGTCTACATCTGTGCAGAAAGAGTATGATACACTTCAAATTGAGGTCAAAATTACAACTCTCTTGACTACTTTTGAAGGTGCAAGGCTGCCTTTTCACATAACTGAAATTTTTTTAATCTAACCCCTAGCACACATCTATTGAGTGCAACATCTAAGAAAGTTAAGTATGGGCTTTCTCATTTCCTGAGGCTGCAGCCTCTCCCAGCAGACCTTGTGCAACCTTCCTTGCACCTGGGGAAAAGCAACAAGAGTACACATGATGGAAGTCTCCGGGCCATGAAATGCAATCTCTAGACCAGCTAACTACAGCAGAGGCCATCACCAAACTCACATATACTACATCTGGTGGTATCTAGGAGAGCTAGACAGGTGCCCTAGGAAGGAGGGTGTTGGTATGAGATGCCCATGTATGTACAAGACCATTTGAATAGGGAATGATGGATATTGTTTTCTCTTCAGCTTTCTGAAATCTTTAAGACATCTTTTCTTTATGGTCAGCCTGCAAAAAAGCCCAACTGAGAACTACAGAGTGCTATTCATCGAGCAGTCTCCCTCCCACCATAATTCTGAAACTCCATTCCCAAAAGAAGACGGAAGCTGAACAGTCTCCAGCAGTTTTGCCTTTCCAAGTCACTGCTTTTTTCTGCTCATCTTAATTACCTGCCTCAAGCACAGGGCTTAGATCAGGGGAACCTGTGATGTCACCAGGAATTGGGTGACAGCTGATGTAACTAGGTGAACCCAGGAGGAACAGGGATCTGGGTCACAGTCTTGGCAGATTAATGAATATGCATGCCCACAAGGTCATTTGCCAGAAACTCAATCTCAGCATCTTATTGCAATTTTACTGCTGCCCTGCTTTGCTCTGGAGCAGGGAAGTGAAAACATGCAATGTAAGAGTAACTAGATGATTCAATTTGCTGATACATTTTAATATTTATGCTGTTTAATGGACTTCTTGGAAAATTAAACTGATGTTCAAGCCCTATTTGGTATATTAAGATGAAAACATAATGCATCTGTAAAGATGTTCTTTGGATGTGGCACAATGCCTTTCAAAAATAGCATTTTTCCAAGCAAGTATCCATTACAATGTTTTCTTTATGCCACCGGTGGGATAAGAAAACATGCCAGTTCAGTTTATACTTTTTCCATTTTAAAAATACAGTAGAAAATTGTCTGCATCTATACTTTGGCTTTTGCTGGTATCAACTCTTTACCTACTTCACTTTCTCAGGTTAGAAAAGCAAATAGCCTGATGAGGAATGTTACAATTTTTCAGCTTCATACAGACTATACTAGCTTGAAAAGTCTCAAAACTGCATTGCTCTACCCTAAGAATACTGTATGTCGGGGGAAAGGATAACCTGAAAACTACTGGGGAGTGAAGGATGACATCATTGCTGGAGGCATAAGACAGCAAGAGCACAGACAGCTGTGATCTGTAGAGATGGAGCAGGAAAAGCTGACTCACAGAGGTTCAGGAGGGAAAAGCCCAAACATAACAGTCTGAAGAGCATCCACAATAGGACGACAAAAGCTAAGTGTTTTCAGGCCACACTTCAGAACCAGATTGGCAGTAGAGGCACAGAGATGGTGGCCCAGCTAAGCAGATGGTATTCTCCCAGCACAGCCTGTGCAAAGAGTCTTCCATCTGCTAGCATGTTCAAAACAGATTAAGATAGGAATTACAGGACTTTTATTATAAACAACACTTTTAATACTCTCTGAAAAATATTTATTTGATTCCATGTTAACATTGATGAGCTCAGACTACACAGCCCTAGAAACACTCGGGAAGGGCGGAAAGGATTAGAAGGAGCAGCAGATTTCTGCTTTTGGTGTATAAAGTCACAGCTATCACACAAGCTGCAGAAAGAAAGGAGTTTCAGCTGTTAAGATGAAAACAATATTCTATTGCTCCTGTTTTCATTATGAGAAACATTACATATCTAGACACACACATGCATGTTTTCAAGATATCTAGCTAATATGCATTTTTAAATATGTCTGTCTTTGTTGGGTTTTGTTTTGTGCTTTGAGTGGGGGTTGGGAGGGGTGTTAATTTTGTTTTTAACATGGAAAGTTTCTGCAGTTAGAATTGTATCACGGGTAGCTGGTTCTTTACATAGCATCTCCTATCATTGCTTCCTCAGAAGCAAAATGGCTAATGAAGTTTCACACAGGGATGGTGCCAAAGACATAACTAGCAGAGTCTGTGGCATAGGTTCAGAATGGGACCTCTAGCATGTTCTTTTTTTTCCTCAACTGCAATTACTGTTCTGTTCTTATGCTAACAAAATTGTTTAAAAAATATCCAAGCCCCAATAAACAGTACTACTTAGTTCAATACATTTTCTGAAACATTGTTATGATGCATGGTGACAGACTAAGATCGTGCAATCTAAGGGCTGTATCATCACCTCTTGGATTACAGCTCAAAGTGTTACTAGAAACACAGCTGAGCAGCCACTAGGCAACATCTGAGGAGAAGAGCACATGTCACACTCTCCTTAGTCCTTGAAAAAGCCTATCTAACAAAAGCACGAGCTGCTACTGCTGTAGGTTAAAGTGTCGGGAAGATATTACAAACTTCCTCATTTCTGTTACCCACCAAAACTCCCACATCATTCAAGGCAGCAAAGTTGTCCACTCTCCATCCTCACTGCTGCCAAAAAGCCCCAGGGAAACATGTTGGGCAGCAAATCTGTGCACACGTCTTCCCTCCAGGCCAGGGCAGTTTCACCTGCTATTCCAAGAGCAAAGGATAGCGCACAGAATCAGAGAGAAGCAATTTTATTTTGCTTTTCTACTTATTTGTAGATAAAATAGCTAAAAGAGAATTAAAATATACAAAAGCAAGGAAAAACTAATTAAGATAGTAATAAGTGAAATTGGGGAGGATCATATGTATCAGAACTAGAGGCAATATGATAAAATTCACTGAATATTTAAGCTGCAGATCAGAACAAACTTTTCAAGAAATCTTCAGCAAAACCTTTTTAGATTAAGTTGATAACATGGTTTAGGAATATTTTACATTAAATTCTGCCTCTTGGATCACGATAATATTTAGAAAAATCCTGCTTTGGCAAAGATATAAATTATAGAAATAAAGGGCCTTTTTAATTTCCATTTGCTGTGCATTTGTTTTTCTGGCTGGGACAGCATTTGATGTTGCTGGAAAGCCATTAAGCAACAGTAGTCATTTCCTAAACCACCTGCTTTACACTAACACTGTTTCCAAAATAATGTCTTAAAAGACTTTTTAAATTTGCATCTCAGTCAATGCAGTATTCATGGATTGCAATATTTGTTCATAGCTCTTCTGTAGTTAATTCTGTTCTTCCACTATCTCCAGTATTCAGGAATGGCAAAACTTCAATCAGAATTTAAAAAGATTTTAGGAAACTCATCCATATTTATGGAAATGTTTTGTAAGTCAAAGGCTTTTTGTAAAACCTAAAAATATATTTTAGAGCACTTAACCTGATGAATACATCAAGCTACAGCTTGAAACAAGTGAGAGTTCATCTTTGCCCTTGCAAAACATTTTTCTCAAGCTGCCTTAGGGTCTAGAACACAATGCATGGAGGCAG
>NW_009945144.1:0-20338 GCF_000696875.1 Nestor notabilis | reverse complement strand
TAGGGAAAAAGAAAATTAAAAAAGAAAATACTTGATGGTGAGAAAAAGCTACCTGAGGAAGAGCAGTGAAATAGCAGCAGTCCTCACTGATGTCCAGATGTCTGTTCATACAAGAGCAGCAGAGAACTATTTTAACAATAACCCCAGAAACAGTTCAGAATCTCAGTTAAGCAACTGCGAACATGGACATCTAAATAATTTTCAGGGTCAGATAACATCACCCTAAACTTGGGCTGCATAGCATCTTCAAACACACCCAATTCTACTGAAGCATGGATTATTCCTGGACAGAGTAGTAGCAAACAGGAAAGCAGAAATGGGAGGGCCAAGGGACAGAGAGAATCAGGTCTACAGTAAACTAATGCTCAAAGTGCCTTTTTACAAATCTTCACACAGGGTCCCCTTTTCCTCACAAACAGAGGGAGATTATCTGCAAGGTGTGGGTAATGTGAGTACAGTGACCAAAAAGGTTGCTGCGCTTTTCTGGTATTGTTAGTACCAAATGGCAATGTCTCAACTGTGGATTAATAACTACATTTGAAAGAAATTAATACTTCACTCCCAGATAAAAGGAAAAGAGCCTGTCCAAATCAGTTTTACAGATTAGATAGTAATTGCCATAAAATACCGGTTTTCATAAAGTGATATCATACAGATTCATACAGTTGCTCTCATTTTAAGAAATCAAAAATTATTTGGTAGCTGAGACTAACTATCAGTGGTGCATAAGTATTGAAGCTGACTAATTACTACAGTATAACTATGTGTCTCCCTGCGAAGGAGCTCAGTTTACACTCAATCCATCATATACAGTACTTCAATCTTTTTTTGCCTTCAGATTCTCTCCAGGCGGAGTACATGGTATCATATAGCTTAAAGCTTCTATTTCAATATCATTTCAATAATAAATTCTATTTCAAACAGGTTGCTAGACAGAATATAAATGTCCCTGAACTTACTTTGATTATTTTTGCATAATAAATTAATGGTTAAAAGATTAAGTTATGCCTAAACAAAAGAAAGGTATTTTAAAACTGGGCAAAATCTTCTCAGCTGCTTTATTCTTTTGCTTAGCCTCAGGGGACACATCTGAAAGAGTGCACCAGCCAGGACAGATGGCAGACAAGACATTTGAGTCATACACTCTTGCTTTTATACTAGGTCATGATGAGTGCCTCGAGGCAGTGAATGTGAAGTACAGCAAGTCATATAAAACGTGCCCAGAAGGTACCATCCAACACTTTTCACATACATTAACCTGCCAAAAGGAATGTAATTTTTTATTCTTTTTTCCATACAGTCAATCCCAATTCCCAAGAGGAACCATAAAAAACTAACCAAGCTTGTGGTCCCAGTACAACATTGAACAAAAAGCTATGGTTGAGGGTCAGCATTGATACACTTGGGGCTTCTAGAGAACAGCCTGAAGAATACTGGCACAAGATGCTAAAGCTTGGAGGTCATATTAACAGTGACTTAAGGCAGGTCACCAATGAAGTAGTACATAGGTTATCACAAACGCTGCATCGAGCAAAGAATCTCATTTATTCTCTTCCTCTATCGGGCACTGGGTGCTCCCCATGCACCTTCCACATTCATTACTCTAAATCATGAAATCTGCCGCTGCAGACTACAAGGACTCAGATGCCAACATTTCCTTCTCAGTATCATATTTTACAGCAATAATGGCCTTGTTACTATCACTGCACAGTATTTTAACAGAATGTGAAATATTCACAAGCAAACATTAACCCATCTTACCTAGACTTCAAAGGGCATCATTGTATCCATTTTTTAAAAGGGGTAGAAAAGATGACCCTGGGAACTACTGACCTGTCAGCCTCACCTCTGTACATGGGATGATCATGGAACAGATCCTCCTAGAAGCTATGGTAAGGCACATGGAGGACAGAGATGTGATTTGAGAATCCATTGCTTCACCAAGAGCAAGTTTTGCCTTATCAACTTAGTAGCCTTCATGACTGAGTGACTACCTCGGTGGACAAGGGAAGAGCAACGGATGTCTATCTGTATTATGTAAGACCTTTGACAAGGTCCGCCACAACATCCTTCTCTCTAAATTGGAGAAAGATTGATTTAACGGATGGACTGTTCAGTGGATGAGAAATTAATTGGCTGTTTGCACCCAGAAGGTAATAGTTACCACCTTCATGTGCAGATGGAGATCAATGAAAAGTGGTAACTCTCAGGGGCCTGTATTTGGATCACAACTGTTTAGTATCTTTATCAGTGATACAGACAGCAGGATCAATTGCACCCTCAACAAGTTTGCAGATGACACCAAGCTGAGTGGTGAAGTTGACTCACCTGAGCGATGGGATGCTATCCAGAGAGACCTGGAAAAGCTCAGGAGCTAGGCCTACGTGAACAATCATGAGGTTCAACAAGGCCAACTGTAAAGTCCTGCACCCAGGTTCGTGCACTCCCAAGCACAAATACAGGCTGGGAAATAAAAGGATTGGTTGGCAAAAAAAGTTCAACATGACCTAGCAAAATACGCTTCGGAGCCCAGAACCATATGCTGGGCTGCATCAAAAGAAGCATGGCAAACAGGTCAAGGGAGGTGATTCTCCCCCTCTAGTCCACTCTGGGGAACCCCACCTGGCGTACTGCATCCAGCTCTGGAGTCCTCAGTACGGGAAAGATATGGACCTGTTGGAGTAGGTCCAGAGGAGGGACGTAAAGATGATTAGAGGGCTGGAGTGTTCTCCTATAAGGAAAGGCTGACAGCTGAGGTTATTCAGCTTGGAGAAAAGAAGGCTCTGGGGAGACCTTACTGTGGCCTTTCAATACTTATAGGGGTTTATTTAAAAAAAAAAAAGAGAGAAAAAAGACAGAGACAAAACTTTTAGCAGGGCCTGTTGCAGTAGGACAAGGGGTAATGGGTTTTAACTAAAATAGGATAGCCTTAGACTAGATATAAGAAAGATTTATTTTTTTACGAGGGAGGTGAAACACTGGAACAGGTTACCCAGAAAGGTGGTAGACACCCCATACCTAGAAACATGTAAGGTCAAGCTGTACAGGGCTCTGAGCAACCTTATGTAGATGAAGATGTCCCTGCTTATTGCAGGGGGATTGGACTGGATGACTTTAAAGGGTCCCTTCCAACCCAAACTATTCGATGATCTCAAGAGATGGTGTAACTATCCATATCTAAAAAGCACCATAGGGAGACAAATAACTCAAGGGACTTTGCAGAAGAGTGAAATGCAGTTTGACCCCAAAAGAGATTGATGTCAGCTGCTGCTGCCTGGAATAAAAGTTTATCCCTTACACACACCATGAAAGAAAGAGGTCCAGTCCATCAGCATCTTAGGTGCATGAATGAATCAACATAAGACCAGGACAAATTGCAGAAGTATATACATCAACAGCATAAGAGAACAAAGTGGAGAAGTACAATAGCTTTAAAGAAAAAATAAATAAATGGAGGCACAGCTTAATACTCCTAGTGCACCTTAAGCTGGTGATTAAAGACAAGGTAAAATAAAAACTGATTTCCCATTGTTATTTGATTAGTCTTTACACTTACATGTTTTTATATCTACACATACTAATGTGGAAAGACATTTTGCTATGGAGGCACAACAACATCTGCTAAAAATCTCAGAGGTAAGAGTCATTAATTCCACATAACAGACAATAGCTCTCAAACAGAGCAGACTGCAGACTTGCCATGGTGACCACCTCCTGGTAGAAACTGGATTCACTTTGGAAGCAAACAAATTACAAGTTTAATGAAGAACAATGAGAAGGGTTTTGGAAGTAAAGGTCCTTTCCAATTCTTCTAATCACAGAACGGAAATTTATCACTCCCTGGAAAAAGGAAATTAACTAATTGGCAATTAGCAAAAATCTCTGTGGAACCTACTCTTCTCAGGGCCAGGAGTACAAGGATGAAAGTGGAATAGCATCAAAAAAGCATATAAAAGGAATACAAATTAAGTTTTATGCTTCAGAAGCTGTTACTGCACTTTTATGTACAAGACATTCTGAAAATATCTAAACTTCGATGGTTAAATTATAACCTTGCATTTTTTTCTTAAAACATTTTGTTCTTCTTGGGGTTTGTCCTCTACTGTTTCACCTTCATTTTAACTTGAAAATATGCCCATATTTTCTCTTACATAATAATAATTGAGATAATAATACAGTGACACATATAAGTACATTTCCTCCCTGAAGGTTTCAATAATCACTGTGTGTCAAGAGAGAAGACTTTAATGGATTGCCACACAACTGAAAATGAAGGTACTTTCAGGTAACACAGGGCAACAACTGAACAACAAAATAGAAAGTAAAAGGACTTGAAATGCAACAGGCAGAATATAGTCATCTATTGAAATGAAAATCGAAGAGAAACACGTAGACAAGCATGTAATTACCCAGGCTGAAATTTGGCCAGGATACTGAATCAACACAGCTTTACTTCTGTAGAAACAAATGGGTCAAATGCCGAGTTAATATTTGCACATAAAAAGTAGGGGATTTGGCAGCAATCCATTAGGTCACTGATGAAGCACAGATTGGGGAAAGAATAAAGATCAGGACAGCCCACTATTTTAAGTAACTTCCACCCTAACTGTACTCTTCCTGATAAGGCTTAGAAACACCCTAAGCAAAACTGACAGCATACAAAAAAAGGAAGGAAGCAAAAAAAGGAACCACACAGAGAAACTGTTGTAAAGCATTTACAGATTGGAGACTGATTGTAGATGAGTAAGATGGGGAAGGGTTTTCCAGGGAAAAGCCCTGTGAAGTTTCCACATAAACAAAAGTAAGTACTTTGGGCAGGATTTTGTTCTTCCTGCAAATCAAGAGTAACTCCACCAAGGACAACTTTATAAAACTTGTTCAAGAAGGTCCATTGTGTGCTAAGTGGTCATGAATGCACTAAGGAAAGGTGACTACCAGCTATCAGATTACACTTCCACAGCTCTTACGTGCTGTAAAATAACGGCTGATTTCAGTGAAGTGCTGCAAAATACCAGATCCGTTGTTTTAATCGATACCAATGGATTTTTAGTGGTAACTAACTAGATGCAGACAGTTGCTTCACGTAGTATCTGTCACAAGGAATATGCCATCAGTCTCTAGAGGGAACAAACTGGATGGTTGTGCAACAGATCATGTACTCCTAGGCAGCGCTTTCAGCAGCAGGTACAGTATGTGCCAATAACTTGCCTACATGTCGCACAGTTCTGGAAAATCTGACATGTCAGAATTAGTGAACTAGAAAAATGTTCTCTTTCCCTTCATGACCTGTAAACCCTGCTGGTTTTCGCTTTTAGTAGATTTCCTACCTAGTCTATGCTTCAAATATTATGCTCAGATTTTCATGGTGAGAAGGAAAAGTAGATGGAATAGTTACCATAAAGTAACTCTGAACAGTACAGAACAGGCAGATTTGTTACTCCTTGGATTTTCTACAGCTGTACTAGAGGGCACTGTTATGAGGATAAACTGCCTAAAACGTGGTAACATCCACTCATGATGAAGACTGATGCAGGCGTTCACCAAACAGGGCACAGCTGCTCTGCTTCAGCTACAGGATAACCTACAGGCACAGGAGGCAGCATTACTACCCGCTTTACCTTTCTGCCCTTCATTAGGATGCAAATTGCATCCCAAACTCCTGGAGACTAAAGCTCGCTGAACATTTCATAAAATCACAGAATGGTTTGGGTTGGAAGGGGCCTCCAAGATCATCCAATTCCAACCCCCTGCCACGGAGGGACACTTTCCACTAGACCAGGTTGTTCCAATCACCACCCAACCTGGCCTTGAACACTTCCAGGGATGGGCAGCCACAACTACTCTGGACAACCTGTTCCTGGTGCCTCACCATCCTCACAGTAAAGAGCTTCTAATGACTAATTCAAATCTCCCCTCTGTCAGGTTAACGATGTAACCCCTTGTCCAATCACTATGTGTTATCAAAAGGCCCTCTTCATATTTCTTGTAAGCCCCCTTTAGGTATTGGAAGACTGTGACTGTTATAAGGTCTCCCCAGAACCTTCTCTTCTCCAGGCTGAACAACCCCAACTCTCTCAGCCTGTCTTCATAGGAGATGTGCTCCAGCCCTCGATCATCCTTGTGGCCCTTCTCTGGACTCACTCAATCAGTCCATGTCCCTCTTACATTGGGGCCCTGAGAGCCAAACACAGTACTCCAGGTGAGGGTCTCACCGGTTTTGTCAGAAGGCATTCATTTGTTGTCTCCTAATATTTTATCAAAAACATCTTAGGTTTGTAAAGCTTTTGCTGCATCCAGAATAGGAACCCTTAGTAATCTCACCTATGATGCCAGGCATTAAATGTCTCTGGTAAACGTATAGATTTAAAAATCATTCAGGAGTCTTGGAGAAGTCTGCTACATCTAGAGCAAGAGACTTCAAAGATGGAAACAAGGGATTTATCAGCCTTGGAACAAAGCACACTGGCTCAGACCAAAGGCCCATGGAGACTAGTATTTTCCATCCAGCTGCAGCCTGTAGCAGTTGCCCAAAAAGGAAGAGGAGGATATGGCATGAACACATTGATATTTCCTGAATATCCTCCCAGCACTGGCTATGGGTCAGGGAATTCCTGAGTGAAAAGCAGTCTTTACACTCAGTAGCCGTTACAGTTGTTTCTTATGCCATTAGTTTGCCAGCCCCATTTGAAGACATACACATTATTAGCACCTGGTAGCAAGGAGTTCCACAGACCATAAAGCAGCAGCCCATTTCACTGCTTTAAAGAAGGCTCTCACTAGTTTCATCCAATAGCCCCACACTCTTACATTAGAAGAGAAATTGGGCAGTCTCTGCTCACCTTCTCCAAGTACCATAACTCTGCAGGTTTCTGCCACATCTCCCTCAGCTATCTCCTTTTCAAGCTAAAAGTTCCATGATTATTTAGTTATTCCTCGTAGGGAAGCTCTCCCACATTTTTAATTACTGTAACTGCTCTTCTTTGTTCTCACGTCTGTACCAGCCTTTTGTGAAATGCTGCAGAACCAGAGATGCACATGGCATTCAAGACACAGGGGCACCACACAATTCTACAATGGTAGAGAGACAATTTTGTTCTCTGCTGTTCCGTAATAATTTGTAGCTGTCCTACTACAATAGCTACTGAGCACTGTGCTGATGTTTTCATGGAACTGTAATAACCCCAGCATTTTATTTTCCCCCTCTGGGTGGCAATAGTCAAACCAGGGCCAATCATTGTGTAATATACAAGTGGGATTATCTTCCCCTCAATAGATCAGTTTACATTTATCTGTACTGAATGTCATCTGTCATTTTATTGCACATGCAGTGTTGCAAGGTCCTGCTATTCTCGTAATCAGCCCTTTAACTACGCTGAGTCACACAGTACTATTAAATTCCTTGTTCCACTTGTTTCTCCCTTTCAAGATTATTTAGGTCCCAATAGTAACTTTCCTACACTGAGAAAGTTTACCATTTAAGTGGCTGGTCTTCTTCATTTTCCAAACATTTCTTCCTCAATAGGAGGATAATTTTATTGCTACTATAGCTACTGAGCTTTCTTAGGAGCTTCTGACATATCATATGGGTCTGCTAGACTTCAGGCTATAATAATCAATTCCTAAGTCCTAAAAACTGTCTTGTGGCTCTTCTTTTATCCATATGCTAACCCAAATAAATTCTTCCACTACAGAACTTTCAAACACACAATTTCAAACCATTACCCTTCTCAAGGGATAACCTCTAATCATACTGTGTCTGAAGCATCGAGAGTGATTTGCAAGATTTTCACATCATTTATTCCTGAAGGGGTAATCGCATTAGCTTCATATCTTAAGTTCATTCTATTAAAGAAAAAAAAAAATTAATCCTAACTGCAGGGAAAAGAAAGAGAACAAATGAATCTTAGAATCAGCAGTCGATGTAATTTCTCAGTTGTTCCAAATATCCGGTTTCACCAGAGGTTTTTCCCCCTTTTAGCCATCATCTAGTCACCAGTTGAACTGGATTAACATTAACTTGCAGCATGGAAAGGAAAGCTAGTGTTTGCACAGTTGGGATTTAACCTTGCCTGAAACTCAGATATTCTTAACTGTGTTATATAGCAGCTGGGATTCCTACCATGAATCAAGATTTTACTGTGCTGTAGACCACAAGAGAACCAGTTTTGCCAATCTAAACTATGCCAAGGAGAGTTAATTCCCTGTTCAGGATAAAGCTCTCCCCAACATTCATGCACCTGAGTGCGTGAAATCAGAGCAATACCATCAGTGGGCATGCTTGACTGAAGAAACTGTAAGATGCCATTGTGCTTGGGGGAGAGGCAGAGACATAAGCTGTCTAAGAAATACTGCCTCTCTGGAAATAAACACCTGTACTCAATACACTAAGTACTGTGGATTGGACAACTCAGCCACATTAACATTTGCCATTCTTTTCACCTAATGCAAAGTGTAGGAAATGCTGCAAATAATACCAACGCTGTCATACACTTTTTATTGAATGCAAACCTGGGACATTTCAATTGGCCATGGTAGCTGGCACTCATTAGGCAGATTTCACAAAGTTAAAATGGAAATCTCTAACTCCCCTCTTCCATAATAGGTTTTTAGATAAACCAGGTGTCTGAATCCAGTTATGAACAATTCTAACTACCATACAAATTCTGAAGCGCCTTTTTTATGTGAGCAAACTGAATCCTAACTTTGCTGGATTATAACAATATTCAATCACAGATAAGGGGAAAGCTTTCATGTCACTTGGCTGCTACAGTTTGTCTCTGATGGAGAAATTCTTGTAACATGAGTACCGATGGAATCAAGAGCCCAAAAGGGACATTATTGCTGGAGTACACAGTACTGCTATGGCCATTTGCTAAGCATTTCCATTCACCACCTGAGCAACCTAGATAAATAAAATCCATACCAAAATGCTTACAATCTAGTTTTCTTTTCTTTTTCTTTTTTAACTGCTCACAGTGCCACTAAGTACGTGTGTTTTCTATAAAGAGTATGCACTGTTGCACTGACATGGGTTTTTGCTTGTGAACAGGACAGAAGGTGGTACAGTTTGCTTCTGCACTGAACAAGATCTTTCACAGGAAGTGCCAAGACAAACATTTTTAATGACAGTTTGCTTTGCCAAAATGAGATTATTTTGTTCTCAGAGTAGCTGAAGGGCAAATTTAAAGCCCTTGGTCTTAATTGGATTTTGAGTATTCAAAATTGACCCATATCAAGCCTTATCTATACAACGGCACACAAGTCAGCTGCCTTAATGTCATATTAAACATCTTAAAGCACTGGTAATATTGCCAGGAAAAGCAAAAGAACTAACTGAATTTTTTAATGACATATGAGAACTGCAGTATGAGCACACACACTGGCACAACGGCTTAAACTAGCATTCGGTTACGCAGCCTGAACAAAATCTTTCCAGCACACCACTGAAGAAACAGGTTTGTTCCCAAATGATTATCAGTGGAATGTTTAAGGAATTCAATTTATAAAATAGTTGAAATGCATTTAACCATCACCAGCACAAGAAGTCTATTTACCTTGCGACAACAGAGCCGATACCTCTAAAGCAGTATAGATATTCTAAGTTCAATCTGCCTTTAATTTGGTTATCAGACTATTTTTCACAGAAAACTATGGTTTCTGCAAGGAAAATCCACCAGTGTAGCTCTATATTTCTATAGAAATATTATAAGTAATATACCAATTTACATATAAATTACATCATTTAAAGTAAATTTAACAATTCTCCAGCAGATAATTACACAAACAAGAAAATATAAGATATAATAGTAACTTTTATATAGCTAAAGTAAAAATCAAAAATGAGAATCTCAAAAAATGGCTTCGAGTTAACAGTTCTTAACTGATAACCAAAAAGGTAAACAATCTACCTTGAAGACTTGGGCATCTTGTGATAACTACAATTATTCCGTTGTACAGCTAGAAAAGTAGAAAGACTTTTCTAAGACGAAGTAAATGAAAAAGGAAGGAAGAAATTTCTGGTGTTACTTTGATAGCAGCCAGAAAGAGAAAACAAAAGACTGTACAATAAGAAGCGACAAAAAAGTGACAAAAAGTCGAGATGGATACCGACTGAAAGGCCAAAATGAATCCCAAAGAGACTAAACAGCCAATGGATGTTGCTTAAAGCATCATCAGTAGCCCTCCCCAACATATAACCAGATTCTCAGTAAAGAGCAAATACAAAGAAAAAGCAACACTCAAGATATGCCAACATTGTCTTAAGCAGGTCAAGCCTAAAAAATTTACAAGATTTGTTAATAAAGATCTTCTGACACACTGATTTAAAAGCTTCAGAGCATCAGAAATTACAAAAGTGAGTAAATACAAAGAGGGGAGACTGGATAGATAGCATTTGTTAAACAAGCAGCAAATACTCCATTAGTCAGCTCTCATTCTTTTAAACAGAACACTGAAAGTACAAAAAACACCAATGCAACTGAAGAAAGACAGAACAGGCATTTCAGATGATGTTAGCATTGTCAGCTCAATGTCTAGGAAAAACCTGTATTATTCTTAACATGGGGGAGGAAAAGGAACAAAAATAAATAAACAAACAAACAAACAAATAAATCAAGAGCAATTTCCTTCTGCAACCTGTCAAGAAGCAAGTAGGTTTTCAGACCAGCAAGCACCAAGCAGATCTTAAACCATCAGTGTCAAGTGACCATTCTCATGTTACAGAACTAATATGAAGTGACAATCACCATTCATGAAAAATATTAGAGAATTCAAAAATCTTTTTATAGTAATTGTGCTGTCTGAAAGTCCAGCTGTTTGTAATCTTAACTGGAATAAGACCAGAACGTGTAATATTCCTGTTAATATTAATACTGGTCTTGACTGGGTAGAATGAAGTTAGTTACAGTGAGCAACTGAACCTTCATGGACAAATGGTACCTTTGGATAATTTTCATTTCACTTCCTAAATGAAAGAAACAGACCAGTTACTAGCAGACACAGCAAAACATTTTGAATGAAAAGAGAAAAAAACAAAACACATGGCTATTAATTGTACCAAACCAACTGCACAGCACATAGAGGAATATCAATACTTTTGTATAATTTTAACTTTTTAGGAAGTAGAATAGAGGATTCCATGCTCCTACAATTTAAGTAATGAAAACCAAGGCAGGAAGTGGCTTTTATACACTAGTAAAAGTTTAGGTAGGGGAATAAAGAAGCATGAATCAAAATTGATATTAAATACAAATTTTTCAGGTCTGTTCTCCTTGCCCAGAGCAGAGTCACAGAACTCCACAACAGCATTTGTTAAAAGAGAGAAACTCACTTAAAAAGCCTCATGAGAGATCTCCAGAACGCCTTGGACAGAAATAGTGTCAAGTATTACAGGCTAAGCACATGGACATAAAATATTAAAGTCTAACAAGGAGGAAGTAACAGACGACATTAGTACATGCTTTAAGAATGCCATTGATATGACTAATATAAAGTGATAACCTGAGAACTGAATGAAAGCAAAAAGGAAAGCTGAAATAGTAATACAGAATGAGGTGCATCTCCAGTTAATTAAGAAAATTATGGGACCATGATGCTTGAGAAACTGTTTGGTCCCCTGACTGGCCCAAAGGGGCAGGAGTTTAAGCAGCTCCCATCCAAAACTTCACAACCTCTCAAATGAGGATGTTGCCAAACAGAGCACCAGGCAGCTGTAAATTAGAATTAGAGTAAGAGAATAATTTACCTTACCACTGAATATTAATCTGCCATTGGCAGTGGATCTAGGCTTCACTTTAGTGCTTTCAACTACTGAACATCAGATAGAGCAGTTAAGCTGAACAAGGCTTCTTCAGTAATGTCTGTCTCTGAATGCCAAAAAGAACTGCCAAAAAGAATAAAAAAATGGGCTGCCACAGAAGGAGCCAGCTACTATTTCTCTATTGTAGTCAGAAGGCTGCTCCAGGCAAGTCTGGCACACTGTCACAGGCTTGCTTAGGTGAGAGAAACAGAGCACATTTTAGGATGATTCACTGGCACCAGGCAACACAATGGAATTTTTATTAAAAGCCCAGAAGTTCCATACCCAAGAGAGTTTGCAGTTAAGGACAGCCACCATATATGCAACACATTATGACAGAAACTTAACTCATCGTGCCCATTCCCTCATGCAAATTATGCAGCAAAACGACTCACGGAAGACCAAAGCAGGTGACATAACAGATTAACTTTATAGACAGATTTGGCAATTTAAAGTATTGGACTGCTAAAGCACAATTTCGCATGAGTAGGGTTATCTAATCTACTAAATGCCAAAGCCAGCAACTACTGCAGGAGTGCTTGCCCTCTTATTTTCTAAGGTCATATAGAAATAGCATGCCTTAGAGAGGGCAAAAACATTTCTGTGAAGCTGTGTTCTGCTCAAAGTACTGGAAAGAGTTATTATATTTTAGTGCTCAGGTTGTTATTGGGTGTGCTGTACACAGTCACAGCCTATTTTGCAGAGGAGTTATAGTTATTCCAAGGAACAAATGCAGTCAAGAATTTGGGCAGCACAAACTACTCCACAATGTCTCGCCAATATTCTTCACCGATCCATGTTGGTGGATAGAGAACATCTGGAAGGGAACTGCCTGTATCAGAAGTGTCTGGGACCTGTCTGTGGAGAGTGCCAGCAGGCATGCAGGCAGACACCATGTACTGCACAAGGAGGAAGCTTGTCATATCCTCTGAAAGGCAGATAAGTTGCAACATTTCCTAGATATTCAAGTTTTGTTTTCCCAAAGGAACCGCTATAAGTAAGCAGAATCTATTATAAACAAAGTGCTAAGGCTTTTCCATAATTCTGATATCAGGAGAAAGAAAAATGTATAAACACTTGGAGAAATCAAGACACAATACAGGCCAATGCAAACATCACGTTTCCCATTGTCTACTTTTCCTATCAGCAACAGGAGTGACTTTCATCATGTATCATCGTAAATCATAATATTAACAAATTAATTATTTCAGGAGTAATTTGTTACTGGTAAATACTTCCTCTCACTCCTGCCAAGTTCTTTACTTTCTTGTGCTGTTATCTTTTTAGGATTTCTTTTTCTCTTGTTTTTCACCCAGAGAAACCCAAACCACCTAAAAATTCTGATGAAAATCTAGACAAGCTTTCTTTGAAAACATTCACAATCCAACCTGTCACAGCCTCACTGGAGACCTGAGATGCCATAATTCAAATCCCAGCTCAGGCTAAGTCATACCTGGAATGAGTGGATCTCCTACAGCCTAGACAAGTGCACTAATTACCAGCCTCTCTGCTATTCTCAGGTGAGCTGCTCTCAATTATTCCACTGGAGTAACCTCACCTTGTATAACTAATAACACATTCACAGGACTAACTAGGCTGTTTTTGTAAGCCCACTGGTTATGGGACTCATCTCAAGTTGTGCAAGATCCAGATTCAATTAGTATTTTAATTACTTACACAAAGCATAACCGTTTTCACAAGAGAGACTGAAATTGTAACACCCTAAAAATTGCCTCAAGGTTAAGACATTCATATAGGACACAAGTGACAATTCTAAGCTCTCAACCTGAACTATATTCTTAGGACTTAAATATGTGACATTGTGTATGTGCTCTGCCAGGGTATATGCTTTCATCTGGATGCCAGAAAATTCCTCTATTGAAAAGTGATAAATTTCAATGCTGAGAGACTATCCTATCCTAAATGTAACTATAACTATAAATATATATATATAGATATGCATACATGTGTGTATTTATGTATGAACAGTAACATTGCCTAATTTCTTTTTTTAGCTGGGAATTAAGAGTAAGAAAAATATTAAAGAGAAACAATAAAAACAACAAAGATCCCAACAGAGTGCCTGATAATTACTTCAGGCACAAAGGCCTTGTCTACAGTGGATATTTTGCAACTTGGGTTATGTAGGCCATGAAAACTATTCTTTCTGTAAGATAGTGAAAGAGGAGTCTGGAACCCCTGTTTCTTCAGAAACTTGGTTTCTCAATAAATACTTGGTGTGTGGAGATATAAATTTACTTAATATATACACACATACATGTATAAAGTATACGTATGAGTATTATATGCACATTATATACGGTGCTCTCAACCTAACGAAGCCTGTTACGCTATGTGGTTATAAGTTTATATGGCTTACTCCACATGTAGCATACAGATAGTTCAAGGTACCTTAGCCATTCTGTCTATGGCCACCTTATGTCTTACGGATGAATAACTAGAACTGAGCAACACATTAGCCTGGAAATTTTTAGAATGTGAATCTGATTCAATTTCCTCCTAATATTTTGGATTTTTCCCTTAGGAAAATAAGAATGAAAAAATTCATTTCAAGAAGCTTGTCCTTCAAAATATTGATATTCTTCTAAACCATAATATTTCATTTTTAATGTCTTATATGAACATTTAAATTGCTTCAATGTTCTAGGGACAACAGCAGTTATCAAAGCTCTGGAAGTTCCCCACAGGACAGGAGGCGAATCTGGCAACCAATTCAATAATTTCTCAGAGGGGAATTACTCTGGGCAGCTTGTGTTGATTTAATCAGTTCTGTGGAGCTCAAGATTTTCAGCCCAAACCATCTTAAAAAAAAAAATAAAAAATTGTCATTCCGTGGCATCTATAGCTGCCTCTTGTTCGTAAGGAATCTATAAATGGAAGTGGCTTTGGTACTCATGACTCATACACGTTGGCAGCACTGTGTGGGCAATTCAGCACAGCATGTTCCCACCCCACGACTGATCTACCTGGCTAGAACCTATTTTCACTTATCTCCTGCTCAATAAAATTAATATTGTGTCCTGCATCTTAACAAAATAAAGACATGAAAGTAAAAGGATTCAAATAACATGGATTTGATATTCACAGGTTAACCACATCTTATCTTTACAAAACCACTGTAAAGATAGTAACGAAGAATTTTTCCCTGACACAGTTCATGAAGTTTTATGAGTTATCTGGTGTGGTCATGACTTTGCTGGATCTGACAGCCATAATACTAATTCAGAAACTCCTTGATCCTTTCAACAGCTCAAATCTTTGCCCATTCCACTAATGTTTTTTCAAATATTACTTTAACAAATAAAATTTATATTTTGTAGAATTTTATGTCTGCCTTTTTAATTTAGTGTCTGATTCTCCACTCTCCCTTTTCTAATAATACATCAAGCAAGCAACTTCATCAACTTTTGCTATCCTGCATTACTTGTCTCTTATTCAGTGGCAAGTAATCCTGGACAAGCAAGACTCAAGTTACAGAATTCCTCAGAAAGGAAAATACCTGTGTTGAATTGCTTTTATCTGGCATGCATTTTTCACTATTTGTCTGAGTAGTTCCTCATTCTGCACCTGGAGATATAGGCATCTATATCTATCCCAGATCAAGGAGAAAAAACAACCAACATTATTTGGGTTCCTCCAACACTGAAACCATGGTAAGAAGTTCCCATTCCTGCCTCTGCTGTCACAGATTTGCTGTCATTTGCAGTCAAACTAGTTCTACTCAGCTCTTCAGCTCTCACTCCTACATCCCTGTGAAGGACTACAAGGCAAACGGCTTTACTTGAGGATCAGCAGAACCTTTGCAAAAAACTCTTCAGAGGAGGGAGTTACAAAGACATCTCCAAGGATGACCCTTAAATACAGGCTGCCAATCAAATTACCTACTCCCTGACACACTGACATAAACAAGAGAGCAAGGATAGAAGAGGGCTCCGAGACCAACCGTTGAACAAAATGGGTAGACACTACTCATCTTGAAGAGCATGGATTGGGGTGGGTGGACAGGGACTTCACACTACAGCCTTTTTTTTTTTTTTTTTACTAAAGAATTGTGACATTAAAAAAAAATGGCAACCTAATTAGTTAATTTGCTAGATTAAAGATCAATTGTTAAGACAAAACCAAAATATGAGCAAGAATTCAGTATTTTGTTTACAATAGGAAAAGCCTAACAAGAACAGTGAAAAGAACACAAACCCACACTGTGATTTTGAAGATTGCTGAGATGCAATATGAAAACGGTAGACAAAAATATCTTCCTTGCAGAAGAGATTTTGGCTAAGCACAGTTCCTGGCCTGGAAACTTTTTTGCTGACAATTTCATACTCTCCCTTTTCTGAGTAAAGGAAATCCAGGAGATCACAAGGGTAATTTTGGTGTTAACTAAAAAAAACAGGTTCTGGGGAATCTTCCCCACCTTTCATGCTATTGCATTCTGTTGTTGGGTTGGTTTTTTTTCTCTTATTACCTCTCCTCTGCAATCTCAGTCATTGAATGAAGCGGAACACAAGTAATTTACAATTCCTTATAAACCACCACCCTTCTAGCCCTGGAAAATCCTTATCCTGATACCCACAAACAAATTAATAAAACCAAACACCACTAGGAATATAGATAATGATAAAGAAAGGAAGAAAGAAAAAAAACCTAAGGAAATGGTAACAAGTGCAAGAAAAAAATCACCTTTCATCAGTCACAGGAAATTGAAAAAACGAGGGACTGTGGTTTAATTGAGAAGATAGAGCTTTCAGGCATATGGGTCCCAGGAGAAATAGGAGACACCCTACTGAACGAAGTTCCAAGTGTTCCAGGAAAGTGACTTGATATTCATTTCCCTCTGAAAATGAGGTAAGACCCAGGCCCATCTTCAACCTCAGGGGAGCAAAACTGGTGAAACTGAAGTTCACTGTAAGCAAAAGACAGCACTAAATTTCATAGGTTGCTTGCTCTGTTCCACTTCTACAGAGCCATGATATGTGCTGGAAGGAGGCTCTGGTTGTCAGGATAAGTGGCTGAAACAGATGAGCTGGCTAGAGGCAGGCTAAATGGTATATTCAGAACACACTGGGTGTGAAGGTCTGCCAACATTAGTTGATACTGCTGAATACTTCCCCAGCCTTTCCAGCTATCCTGTATCCTCTTGCACTAACAGCTGCTAAACAATGCTCTCCCATATTCCTTTCTACGTTCTCATCAAATCCACAGAAAGGGTGCATGAAAAAACAGTTAATAAATATTTGAGCAAAGAAAGGAAGAATTACCATTAACTGGTACCTTCTTTAAACAGAGAAAAAACAGGTTACGAGTAGGAACCAGTTTTCAAGGGGGTTGAAATGCCTTGCCCTTTTTTCAGTGATTTGCAAACATGGTTTGTGACATGATGACTGACAGCGAAAAGTTGCCTTTGCTCTCATACACACTCTGGCTTCCAAGGACAACTTATCTCATGTCTTTTGTTATACTGAAGCCTTTTAGTAAGAGGCGAGGGGAAGGGGAAAGGAAGGCAAGAAATCTCTTCTAGCCTCAGACTAAACTGCGATAAAGATTTCCATCTACAGTACAACAATGTTTGCCTCAAGAAAGCAGTTTATTCAGCTGCTCAGGAAAGAGGCTCAAATACTTTCTGATAATGCATTTCCTAGTGATCAGGGTGAGCCAGAGGTGGCACATGCCATAAAGCCACTGAATGTTTGAAGAAACTCTGTTAGAGGGGTGCACTCTTCATTTTTAGCCTCTCTCTGCTACTGGCAATCAAAAACAAATACTTGGAAGGAAGCCTCCTCCAGCTTTACAGAGAAGTCTGAGGAAACCCAGGCTGTTTCTATGGACAGGACTCTAGCCTGCTTGTCAGAAAGCCCAACTTGAACTTGCTGCTCTGCCACAAACTCCCTTGTAAACCACTGGGGAGCCACTTGGGTATGCCTACATGGGCTAATTCCAGCAGTTTACACCTTTCTCCCCACAGACATTAACAAAACAAACTACTGCAAGTCTTTGTAAATCAGGCGAAAATGATCTGCAGCCCTAGTGATTCACCCAATGGGGGCTTGGTTGTGGTACCACTGTAAACAGCCCCTATTCTTGTGGAGGAAACTGAAGCTTTTATTCTCAAGCTCTGCTGTGTAAATGCTTTCTACAGTAACACCCCCAGCAACATCTAAAAGTATTCTGGGACATGGGACAGCACTTAGATATTTTATTCAGTACCAGCCTTCTTGCATTTCTTGGGAGGGACTTGTCACCGTTGAAGTAATGAGATCACAGACCGAGTGATATCTGCTTAGACCCTTGACCACGTTCACCTCACCAGCATAAAGGAATAAGAAAGTTGAAGATTTTGATGTAGGTTCTAGGACTCGTTTAGCTTTTGTGCATATTACATATTTAATTCAGGCAACAGAATTAATAGATTTTTGGCATTGCTGTTCTTCAAAGCTGAGAAAAGCATAAAAAGCAGCACAGCAACAGGCCTGATGTGATTTGAGACAAAATACAATAGATATTGCAAGTAGCATAGCATAACCATGCAATTTACTTAAGTCCCATCTTTGTGTTAAAAGTATAGTGCAACACAGCATACAACACTGATTACTCACCAGACTCATTGTAAAGATACACTAAAGAGGACTTGGAATTGTCTCCTGTTTGCTGTGTATTACGTGCTGACATATATGAATCACGAGCCATTTCTCCCATACCCCTGCACTGTTAAAATATTATTATCTTCTTAAATACAATTTCTATACTAGTCTAACTACTTTCTTGGACGAAATATACAGATGAAATTGTTAGGGAAGAAAATGCTGAACGAAATATGGTGTATGTTAAAAGCATCAACAAGTAGGTCTGGTGCTGCTATAAAGACAGGGCTACAGCACTGTTTAATATTAAGAATGATGCTTCCTTTACATGACCCTATTTTCAGCCACTTTTAACGTCAGCAGACACTGTCACGTGAAGTTTCCTTGCAAACAATCGCTTTCCTGCCACAGGACTTCTATAGGCAAGTTTAAATTAAAGCAGTTCAGCTCATTTACGAATTTTTTTTTCTTCCAGAATACTTTCATTTTCTTATCTATGCCATAGTTACCCCATCTTCAAGCTGCAAAACAGCTCCATTTATCTCATAATGGTGTTCTTGCTAAAGCACTCCAGATTCTAACACACAGTATATAAAAGTATCTGAAGGAAATGAACAACATGGTCTTCGGAGCACATAACAGTACCATGTATGAAGTTCAACCCTTCAACCATGTGTTGAAAGAGGATAAAGGAAAGTCAACATATACTAACTGAACACTCAATTTTGTTCAATGAATGAGGCACTTCCAAAAAAAAGTGTTTATATGACTGTGTAATTAAATGCAGCATCAGACTTCATAATCACAAGTATTCAAAAATCACAGCTTTGTCTTTTTAACCCTAACCTTTTGTATGTTCTGGCTCAGAACAACAGAATTACTTCCTTCTGGTACCTTTTTGTAATTCAAATGGAATCTGACAACATTTCAAGTTGTGTTTGTTATTGCTGAGTTCACTTGAAGTTAATTCCACTCTGCATGGGCAGAATACCTTTAGTCTCCTAAGCACAATTTTCTGGGGCCATTTCATTTTGGGGGCAAATTTTCCCTACTACTATTTTTGTAAAGGAAATTCTTCCAAAGTAGGTTGAAGGCTATGACTCTTACCTGGACTGTGGGAGGAGCCAGGTTTTTGCTTGACTTTTGCTCTGCATCAAGATATCCCTGCCTATGGCAGCAGGGTTGAAACTAAATGATCTTTAAGGTCCCTCCCAACCCAAACCATTCCATGATTCTATGATCCAAGCGCTTCTGATGAACACTTCTCTATACACCCACCTCTTTCCCGTGTAGGTCAAAACAAAACGTTAAAACCCACCTGCATGCATGAGCAGAACACTTGTTTTCTGGCAAGACCTGCTGCAAAACCCTGTCCCTGCCTGCACTCCTAGAATACCACCAGGTATCCTAACATAGATGTGGCTATGGCACGCACAAGCCCTCTTTACACACTGCAAATTACATCTGCTCAGGGCAGACCTACTCAAGGCTCCAGTAGCCTTGTTCTCACTACGTCTTTTAATGTTGCTTTATCCCTTTATCATTTAATTAAATCACCAATAATTGAATTTTGTAGATGAAGCTGAACAAAAATACTTTAAGAAAGGCCAAAGTCAAAAGATACTAAGGACATTTCACAAACTGGGAGCCTGGCAGTTAAAGTCTACCAGCTCTTCCTTACTACAGCAGAGTTCTGTGAAGAAACACTACACATGGCTTTTGACTGCTTGCTGAAGCCTCAATCGTTCCGATATGCTTACAGCAAGATGATTACTGACTCAGTACCAAGAACATATCCATGATCTTCTAAGCCACGCTTAAACAGCAAGGTTATTGGCCAGGCAGTTCATTTTACCTACTGAAAGTGGTAAATGAAAAATTAGAAGTATATAGGATAAGGAAGTTCAGGTCAACAGAATCATAGAATCATAGAATAGTT
>NW_009945143.1:3182-15046 GCF_000696875.1 Nestor notabilis | reverse complement strand
CCCAAACCAAAGCACAATGGCTGTGACCTGTTCTAGTGCAGGCTTTTAGAGCGAACAACTGGCTGGGTTGTCTTGTGATGGAGCTATTACGTCATCTCTGTAGCTAATAATTTTACAGTTTCTTAAGTGGGATTTGGCTTCGCAGGTGCCTGCACTGTTAGCAGTTTCCATCTGTGGGCTGTGACGTGAAGAAGTCGTTTGGTTTTTAGTCTCGTCATTGCTATGTGGACTCGGCTACAATCTCCACAGCTATTTCTGGTAGGGAGAAGTTATGAAACAAACACGGCTTTGGAGGACGCTGAAAGAAAAAGCTGAATCTACCTTAGCTATCAATTATTTGTTTAATAATTCACAATTTGTAATATGAGTTAGCTGTGCAAGTAGAGCTTCGAGGGTTAATATGGAGGAATACCATCTCAATAGATGCAGTAATCAGCACCAGCCTCTATGGCAGGTCTGTAATCTGCTCTTAAATGGGTGTTCTGCAGCTTGACATAACGTTCATTTTAGGTGGACTGCTGAAGGGATACTGTTCCTGTTTAAAGCGTATAAAAATAAATCCCTGGCCTATGCAGCACGCCTAAAATAGCTCTGTAATAAGAGCATAGTAAAACATGTGGTAGCAAGTTTATTGTGATGCCTTCTAGTGTGTTCTGGTGAAGTCAGGTGGCTGGCACTGATTTTGCTAACTAAGTTTCAGACTGAAGTCTTGAAATGCAGTGCTTATGCATGGGCTTGAAAAACTACCCTTTATCTGAGAGGCAGGAGTCCCATACTCGTGTCCTAATTTAGTTTTAATCTATGAATTGTTCAAGACAAATTAATAACATCAATAAAAAGAATTTGGATTGTTGTTAAGATCCTGTGATATCAGTGCTATTAGGGCATCGCTGTATTAACCTCCACTAAAACTGTCTGCATAGGCAGAATTCAGCACTGACTCAGTTAATGCTTAGCTCTGAAATACTTACATAAATAACCCATTTTGCAGTACTTATTCATATATACGCTTAAAAAAGATGGAGCCCCTAAATGAACTTTGAGACAGCATTTTCATGGCCAGACCTCTCTTCTAAACTTCCCTGCCCTGGTGTGCATGTGTTAAGCGAGAAAGGTGTTAAACAAGAGAGTGATACACATTGAAAACTTGCCAAAGACCAGCGTTTCCTGTTCCCAGTGTGAAAACTCAGGGTAGTGCAGGGGGAAGTTCAACAACAAAGAAACTTCAGACGTTGGAGAACATATGCTTGGGTGACTGACTCTTTTTGCCTTAAAAGCCATATTTTTTTCAGGAAGCTGTTGGAGGTGGTGCATTTTGCTTCTGCACTGGCCTTTGCCACAGAAGTTTGCTGTAGAGTTGTGCTCTTGTAATGTTTTCCTATTTTCTGCTTTACATTTTGTTTATTATCCTTTGCTAAAGAGGATGAGCACTAAATACGAGAATTCTAAAAGGCCAATGGCTCTTTCTTTAGCCATGCAGTTCAGTTGTCCAACAAATACGGAACTTTATGCTGCTGTTACCTCTGTAAAGATTAAAAGCAAAAGCTATATTTAAATGAGTTAGGTAACTACTGCCTTCCTGGTAGATCCTTTTAATGAAGTAAGCAGACTTCATTAGCTGTGTCAAATTCCTGTAGAGATCTAAAATTATAGCTTTTGTGTGGTTGTTGCTAGGAAGAGGAGCGTGGTATATCTTGACTTCCTCCCCCCCAGTCATGTGTTAGTCACTTTTTGTTGCTTCTGTAACTCAACAGAGAATGTTATAAATGTAAGATCAAGCCTTGCTGGCTTGAGTTAAAGCTGTCGCGGCTCAACAGCACATCTCCGGGAGTGCTGAAGACAATCTAGTCCGCAGAAGGATATAAGGTCAGGACGTGCATGCAGTGATCTTCTCTAGAAAACTATCCCGGCTCTTGGCAGTCTGAGATTTAAAAGCCTTTTGAGCTGCAAATGAACATACCCAATTTTCTGAATTAATCTGATTTCTTGGCACCCCCTGTATCCTTTGGCATGGATTCTGCAGCTTAACTATATTTTATATGAAGAACTGTTGTCTTAACTATTTTTTGAACCTGCCATCGCCTGGTTTTGTTTGATATCCCAAGTCTTTGTGTTGAAATTCTTTCATTCTTGCATAGTTTTTTGAGTCTTACTTGTTCTTGGTCATCAAGGGTAAGTGACCATAGTCTGTATCCTTTTCAGCTGCATTGATGCATAACACAGTATTTTGTGTTTTGATTGCCTGCTGTGTGATGATTTGTGAGTTTCCATAAATGTCTCCTTTGATGCACTATGAATACATATTTATGTAAGCTCTTTATTGTTGGCTCGCCGTTCTTAAAAGAAATCTCCTCTTCGTTAGTATTGGCAAAATACACTCCCTGAAATGCTTTGTCTTTTGGCTTAGCAGTGAGTACCCAGTGATTCAGCATTAGGTGTTGAAAGTATTTAGCTGAAAGGATTGCTTTTGAGAGAATCCTGTGAGTGTCGGCATGATAATAAAGCACAATAGGAAGGACAGCAGCTGAAGAATGATCTTTCTAACATGTGAAGACTGTGGTCTTGGCTAGTATGATTGTATAGTGCGAAATAGTTCTGTGTTCAGTAGTGTCAGGGAGACTTTGCCCTTTATATGTATTTTTGTGTTTTGCATTGTACTGCCTAGTTGTATTTTCATCTAATAAAAAGCATTGGTTCCTGGCTTCATAGAGGTTTCTCTTTAACTGTTACGAGAATTGCCTTGGTAGAACTGTTAATTCAGACTCCTGCTGTATTGTGCAAAGCTCTCTTTCATATGTCTTGGTCTACTGGAGCAGCTAGCCAATGTTATATTCTAAATCTGTTGTTATAACCTTTACTTTTGAGGTTTCTTACTAGAAATAGGTTGACTACTACATAGACTTTTGAGCTTTTATAGAGGGAAGCACAGGGGTGGGCTAGTGTGGTGGCTCTAGTTCTTTGGCATCTCTGGCTTAAGTAGCTCCCAGCTGCTTGTGTTCCTGTTTTCTCCCTGCTTCTCTGCTAACATACCTGTTTGTGCAGCTGCTTGTTGAAACAGACTGTGGAAACTGATCCAAATGAAACACAGCCCAGTGGGGGGCAAGATGGTTATTTTTCTGTTGAATTATTTTTTGTAACCCATTCATGTGTAGTACACACAATCATGCGGAATGATGCAAAGGATGGTGACACGGATGGAAAGAGTGCGAAGGGGCTGCCTAAGCAGCTCTAAGTGCGTATGAAACCTTAGTTACTGATCAATGCGAAGCCCTCCTAATGTCAATGATAATTCTTATTTCCTGCCTAAAAGTCTCTCTGTGACTTTGGATGATAATAGCAATGCAGCACTACAGCAGTCAGTGCAAATCAATATGTATTTTTCCTGAAGTAGCGATGGTTTGCATGCAAAACAAGACAAAAGCCTCAGCTAAATACTGGAAAGTAGCAAACCAAGAATTTTGAATGGAAGATACTTTAGAAATGATCTAATAGATGACATTATACTTCGTACATCAAATTGCTACATAGACTGGAGTAGAGGTCAGTGTTGAAAGACTGGATGAACAAATTGCAATTTTTGCCAAATGAGTATCTTCAAATTATTACTTTGAGCATCCACATTTTACAGTATACTCATAAAATAGGCATTTTATTTTACCTAAATGCACTATCTGGCTGTCTTCATCCTCATTATTTTAGGATAACTATAAGCTTATATAGAGAAATACAGTATTGTTGCTACTAATATGATAGCAGGTGTGTTTTTGAGGCTGAGCTGCTTTAATACTGTTTCACAGTGAATATCGACACATTACAGTTAGAGCGGTTATACAGACTGGATTGTGGCATTACAAGTGCTAGTCTGCCTGTGCAATTTCATGATCAAACAGGGGCAGTTGAAAAAATTCCTGTGGCTCTTGCCCAGCTCTCAACATTTGTTTGTTCTCAGTGGAACCCTTGTGTTCACAAAGAAAAAAAATAAAATTTGTTTAGGGGGATTTTTTTTTCTGTTTCCTTCAAAATTGAGTAATTTAATTTTGGTATAGACTATGTGAAAGAGAAATGCACTTATTAGATTTCAGCACGTTTCTAGGAAGGGTATCTAAGATGGGAGGCTGAACTCCTACAGTTGCTGTCAGTATTTGGGAGAGAATGTATGAAAAGGTCTAATTAGATAATTATGTTCACTTGGTAGCAGCAGTTGGCTGCTGGTGAATTACCTGTGAAGGGATTCTGCATAAATAGTTCCTTATTGTATATTTCATTTACAGTATTGCTAACTGTCTTTCAGGAAATGGAGGATAAGGTGATCAGCCCAGAGAAAGTTGAAGAAGCAAAATTGAAAGCAAGATATCCTCACCTGGGCCAGAAGCCAGGAGGCTCAGACTTCTTGAGGAAGAGGCTTCAAAAAGGAGTAAGTTATTCATTGTCCATAGGGTATGGACAAGAAATTCTGGTATCTGTGTGTTTGGTTTTTGTTTCTTTTTTTCCCCTGCCCCACGGGCCTTTGTGAGTAAAAGAGCCCTAAGAAATTTAAACTTTGTCTGTGAAAGCACAAGAAAGAAATTTGTTTCCACAAAACAAATGCCAAGTTGGCAGGATGGCTGTTCTACAGCAGCAATGGCTCAACTGCATTTTATAGGAAAAAATTGAACTTAAAAGCTGGCTCAGTGCTGCTGGGAGAGACTTCGTAGAAGACTTCATAGAAAACACTAAGGGTCAGAGCTGCATCCCTGTTTCATACTGGTCTTATCTTGCTCATTCTTAAGTCCCAGAAATGACCGCTTTTGTTACCCATGTTTTAGCACATGAAAGCTTAGTGTCTGATGAGTTACACCACGCACCATCTGACATCAGCAGCTTGGGAATGGTGGTAGGATTCTGAATATATACCCTAACGAGAAAATAGAGGAATGAAGAGCGAGTTCGTATTTCAATATTGTTCCACACTTAACCAGTGTCTCTTATTTTCTTAGTTATTCAGCTGGTTGTTTGGCTGGTTTTATTTTTAGTTTAATTATTCATAAAGGTGTTATGTAATGCCCTTCCGGCATGCTAGAACTCTGTTCTTGGAATAATCCTAGAATATCACTACTTCGGATGGTGCTTTTATTGCTGTCATGCTGTTTTCTTTTTCTTTTTTCCTCTTTTTTTCCTCCTTTTTTTTTTTTCCACTATTGTCTAGGCCCTTTGAGTGCACGCAATGACTCCAAGTATAAATCCTTCGCAAACCAGCTGTTGGAGTTCGGTGCTGATCTAATTCTGTACTACCTGGTAACATCTCCTGGGAACTGTTAATGTTGTCAGGTTTTTTGGAGAAGCTTTCTCTCATAAGTTGGAGCATATGCAGCATAGTTAATGGCTGCTGGGCATGGGCAAGTAGATTAGGTGACTCCTTTTTGAGTTAGCCTGCTAACGTGGTCAAAGGCAGCCTAAATTAGACTTCCAGTGGGTTCAGTGCACATGTAGACACAGAACGGAGAAGGTTAGTATGCACTGCAGTAACAATACAGGAAAACAGACCAGCATCCACTGCCTAAGGATTGATGACCATAAAGGAATTAGGGGTGCTTGCACTCAGTGTAAATGTGAGAAAAACTCACCAACAGTAACAATCTGTACAATATCCTCTTGATGAAATAAATGAAGCATTTTTACTTGCTATAGATGCCTGGTGTATTTCGGGTTGCTTGGATTGCTGAAGTTTATAATAGAGTGAGGTTAGTGAGTGTATTTCAGATCATGTTTCTGACATGAAGATACTGCGACAGACATTGTCAGTTTGAAAGGGATGATCAAATACAGGCCATCTATGAGAAGCTAGAGTAAATCAGAGGAAAATACAACAATAAGTTGAAGGATGAAATGGACTGATATTCTAATGCATGAAAGATGATGGGTTTTCTTACTCTTCTAAATGTATGTACTTAACTGTAGCCCAGACTTTCTTTGATTTGACAACTAGGACACGCTTTACCCATTCATACTTGCTCTCCAGAAATGTTCTGCATTGGGTGCATGCACCATTATTATCACACTTTCTCCAAAATAATAGTAGATGAGAACTGTGTGATACCAAGTTCCTATAGAGGGATTCTGTTTGGAGCTCATGCATGGACAGAAATAGATATCCGTTAATAACAGTAACACATCTAAAGATGGAGCAATTCTGTTATTACCTAGTTGCTGTTTAAAGGTTTCTTTTGGTTGCTGTAGTCTTGAAGGGCAAAATATGAAAGCCTTTTTCCAAATTAGGTTATGGTATAACTTGGTGTCTAGTCTGCAGATAGCAGTGTTAGAACATTGTGGTATAAATAGGGATTACACTGTCAAAAGGATTTTATCGGGAAGGTTTATGAGTAAAAGTGTGTGGTTCAGATGTACTACTGACTGCATGGGAAAAACAGATTTGGTAACTTTAAGGCTGTGGCAAGGAATATTTAAATCTTTCTTCAGGAAGCCTTGCATGAACACCCACACCTGCCCCCCTTAGGTGAAGACCTGTTAAGTCTGGAGTTCAGATCACTTCTCTAACAACTGCTGCTACTGAACGTTTTGCAGCTGGTTAGTTCTAATGCAAAATAAAGAGTACAGAAGTAATACTAGCCTGGAAGCACTTAAATGTGGCAGGTAGTGATGGCTGCTCAACTGACCTAGGAATTAGCATATATAAAGCTAACTAGGGAGTGTTCCCTTCAGAGATAATTGTGATTGTAAGCAGCAGTTGCTAGTGTAAATCTCTGTCCCAAATCTCATTTTTTTGGCCTTATATGACAGTCTGTTTAGAATCATGGGTTGCAAGTACCTTAACAGTAAATGTCATAGTAAGATGTAAACAAAATAAACTTTTCCTGCCAAATGTGTCAACGAGCAGTTGAAGACTTGATGCAGACCTTGGATGAAATTCCACGTCTCATCTTACCATGGTGCAGATAAATCACAACAGTCATTTGGCTTTAACATCCATAGGTAACTTGGTATTTTGGGACTCTGACAACAGAAAACATTGTTAAAGGTAGCACTAGTAAAAGTTTGCTGAAATACTGAAGAACGCTGCTTTAGAACTTCAAACTTAATGTATTCGTTTTTGTATTCAGAAGAAACCTGGAGTGTGGGATAAGAATTCCTTCAGACAGTGCTGCACAGTAGATTTTACTTTGCTAATAATTGGTTTGGGAACTTTAGGGATTGTAGTTTCACTGTTTTAATGTGTGCAGATAAGGGGGTTTTTGTTAGCATGAAGTTTCGTGCTGCTTCAGTCTTCTGGTATGAGGGAGCAGGTTCTGTTCTCCAGCTTCAGTTCATGCATTGTTTGGTTATTCTGTGTAGCCGAACTTGTTCGCTGCAACAGAATTCACAAATGCAAAGTTTCACCAGTGAGAGACCATAGCTTTTGGGGAAACCAGGGCAAAAATAATGCGTATATGTAGAACCGTAACCGTATGTTTACAATTACTAATGTTAAGAGTTCAGATATATGTGCCTAATAGTCCTTAAAAGATTTTAATTTTAATCAATTTAAAGCTAACTCTGCCAAATCAGGAGGATTTTATAACTGTGTTTAAAATTTAGAGAATCTACTTTCTGGGTATGCATCCAATAAGATTTCAGGCTTTTAAACATAACGTGTTTTGTCTTCCAGCAAAAATACTTTGATTCTGGTGATTACAACATGGCTAAAGCAAAGATGAAGAATAAGCAACTGCCTACTGCAGCACCTGACAAGACAGAAGTCACTGGTGACCATATTCCTACTCCACAGGATCTTCCACAGCGGAAACCATCTCTTGTTGCTAGCAAGCTGGCTGGCTGACGAGAACAGCTGAACTGCATGATTATTCTCATTCCTGTTATTTCTCCTGAATAGTTATTTCTCACCCTCACATCCCCCTTTTTCTTTCTTACACTAAGTCATGAGACTGACAGCTTTGCAGGTAGCGATAGCATGTGCTGCTATTGTAAGGGAGTACTGTTAAGAGTAAAACGTTTAGTATTTGAACTAGTTGAGAACAATGCACTGAATAAAAAGGACAAGTTTGGTTAGAGCAATGTAATCTACTTGAAAATGTACATATTGCCCATTTCCTAGTGTAGGACTGGTTCCAGCAAGTGACATCGCAAGTTTTACTTCTAATGTTTCTGCTTTTGTTATTTCATCTTAATTACAGCATATTTGTATTTAATATAACCTCCAGTTGTGTTGGGTTTTTCTTCCGTGTTTGGGTTTGTTGTCTAAAATAGAGGTTTAGACCACAAGTTACTAGATGGTAAAGCATGTATTAAAACAAAGACCAGGGCTCTGATTGAATTTTGTTTCTGCTTTTGAACTTGAACGGCCTTAAACCTGTTTCAGCTTTAACAATAGAGTTTTTACTTGGGCAATATTTGCCCATTTGGTGTAACTCTTGTGAATCTAGTGCTTATTGACAACTGCCTGTTGAAGCTGGTATTCTTTTCAGTTCTGTAGCTTAGGACACACTTTTGTTGAAGATGTGAATGAAGTGTGCATGTGCATAGACTGTTGAATTCACTTTTGTGCCATTTTTGTAAATACAATAGTTTTGCACAACCTTTTGCAAACGTCTATTAGTTTTACATTTTAAAAAGCAGATAATGTGCCAATCAAAGCACAAGTGATTCTGTATCTTTCAAAGTCTTGTCCTGAAACTAAGAGCCCAGAATCTTGCTACTGAAAGTTAAAATTGTATACCTGAAATTTGGGAAACACATTTACACTTGCCTCAGCCTTACACTTTTGCAGTTGTATATTTTGATTTTGCAACAGTGTCCAGCATTCAAATCTAAATCTGGAATTTGTTCCTATATTTGGAGGCAAATGCCCTTTCAGTTCAGCAGTTCTTCAAGCTTTTAAAGCTGAAATGCTCTATCTCATGACATGGAAGATGGATAAATGTACTGTTCTAGAGAGTTTGTGTGGCAGACACCAAATCTAGGCTTGCTGAGGTTTGATACGCAGTCTTTGGGCTATTTTAGACTTCTAGAAGGAGAAGGCTATAATTTTTTTTCTTGGCCTCCTGAAGTGGTAGTAAAATATCTCCTTTTCTCTTTGTTACACAGCAGCCCCTCATTGGCTTTGGAGAAACAAAGAACTGGAAGTGGTATTTATACAATGACCTATTCAGAAATAGGTAACTTTTCATGTCAGAAAATAGGAATGAACTTCAGTTCATCTTCATGATGCAGGTCGTAAGTACTAGATAGCCAAAATATATAGCTGATATAAGGAAGGTAACTTGAAGCATTTAAAAGCATGTTAATTCAATGAAATCAGAATATTAAAAGCACAGTATGATCCATAATGTAACTGATTTTCATATAGGTAACCACAGCCTTGATCTTTGGGAGTTTAGAAACTTTAAAGAGATCAGTTTACTGAATACCCTCTTCTTGAAAACAACAGTTCTGAAACAGCCTATTATAAACAAAGCACCAATGCAGGTATTAGAAAACACTCTTAAAGATGCATGTTTTCAGAAGGATATGCTTTTGTTGACATATTCAGAAAGGTCTTACAAGATAAAGGACTGCCAGTTCAAAAAGAAAAGTGGCCCCTATCTTCTGTAATGCTCTCTTCTAAAGGCAAACATAAGAAAATGATCAAGAGAAAATGAATAATCTTAATTTGGTCCTATTTTGATCAGAACATGGGCAAAGTATTGGTGTCTATATAATGTCTTTGGTTCAGAGAAGTCATTCCAGAGAATTTTGAAATTGCTAACCTGGTTCTCTTCAAGTCTATATAGTCCCTTTCTAGTAAATAAATAGGCTCTGTCAACTCTGTCCTTATTCCTTATCTTCCACTAGTAGTATAAGAAATCTGTGACTTTTGCAGAACAGGTTGGAGAGATGAACCTACTTGACTTCTTTAGGTAAGAAAGTAGGCTGGGACAATAGCAAGGAAACTGGATATATTGAAGCAAACTGCTTTTTATAGATGTTTGTCCTAATGTGAAAATCCTTCTTTATTTTTGTATGTATAAATGAAATTGAAACTTAATGATAGGACTGGGCCTGAAACAAATTTTGAACAACTTATGGTGACTTGCTGTGTGTTGTCTGGTGCCACTACTCTGTAGCTCACAGAAGGTGAGCTTTCTTGATGTTTGGGAAGGTTTAAAAAAAAATAGCCATTGAAATTTAAACATTCCACTCACTTAGCTACAACTTAGCTTGTCCTGCTGGTTGGACAGCACAAGCTCTTCTGATGTTCACTCAGTGACTTTCAGTTATTAAGAATACTACAAATTCAGCTATGAATATATTATCCATGTGTATATTTGAAGTACTGTAATACTAACTAGGTCAATGACTGATTATGAGCCTTCACATCTGACAGACCTCAGCAGCAGGCACAGCTATTTTTGTTCTATACACTGTATAAAACTCAAGTCCTATAATCACTTAACAGTAAATCAAACATGACTGCAAATCGATGCTTACTTTCAGCTTACTCCAGCAAGATAACTCAGCTATCCAAACTTATGTACATAATGTATTATATGAGTTTTACCATTTGATAATTGCCTTTTTCAAAGAAAACCTGTCCACACTGTAGACTGGCAGTCCCTTTCATATCTTGCCTTTAAAGATAGTGTTTAGTTATTAGAGTAGTACTCATGTAGGCTTATTATAGCAGATAGCACCAACATTTTATTTGAGATAGTTAAGTGGATTAATTACAACTTCACAGATATGTCCCCAAATCTGTAACACCAAAGGCTTCCCTCTCATTGTTCTTGATGTAGTAGGACAGTGTTTGTGTAAAGGCCACAGGAATACATTTTGTTGGACATATTTGCACCCAGTCAAGATGTTAAGGTGATAAAATTGTCAATTGTTCTTTACAAACTTACACATTGTATAGTATACAGAATAAATTGATCTACTTAGTTTTTATTGCAACCTGGAGGTTTGTCTTGTCTTTACTGTGGTTTCCTAAAAGATACGGGATACTTCGGTATTCTCTGTGGAAAATTTCTGAAACCTGAATCTTGGTACTCTGTATCATTAAAAATACGACTAGGCTTTGGTTTCTAGTATGTTAGACTACAGAATTACTTCAATGTAATCACATTTATATATATTTCAGTGCTTATTTTTCTAATAAGGCAATTAAAAGCTTATTGTTTGAAAACTCCGTAACACATGATTGTTTTGGTCCCTTGCACTGAGCGAAGGGGATATCTGGGAATTAGCTTGGCATATAGAAGCTTCTGTTGCTATAGACTATTGGCCTGAATGTGGCAACACTTTTAAGAAATCAAGGTTCTGGGAAAAGTCCCAACTAATTTCATACTTACATTGACTCAGGTGCTGATCTTTGTGCATCTTGAAGATCCGTGTGGTATATTTACACAATTGGCTCAGTCATCAAGGTCATAGTAACACCTTCTGTACTCTGCTTCGCCAACAAACTAAGGAGAAAAATGTCTGATTGAAGTAGTGTCATTCAGATACTGTGCTGGGGCAGTGCAAAGGCTGCATGAACACTGCCATTAGTAACATAATTTACCTGAATCTATGTCTGGGGAGTGGCATCGATCTTCAGGCAAAGAGAAATGGTTTAAATATAGGCTTAATGCCCAAATCTGTTTCTAATTAGAGCTGAGGCAGGTGTGGTTGCACAAACCTGTGCCCAGAGAAACTTCACATTTAGCAGCTGTGCTCACAGAACATGACCATGTTCTTCAGGAGGGAGGCAAGGCTGCAGTAACTTGTTCATTTGATGACCAGGGGGCTTTCTGAGAGCTTGGGAAGAACAGCCTGGAGGAGCATGCAAGCAGAATAAATGTTGGTTTTAATTTAAAGTGGCATTGAGCTGAATGTGTGGTTTGATTATTTAT
>NW_009945143.1:0-3166 GCF_000696875.1 Nestor notabilis | reverse complement strand
TTCCTGCTGTAGTACAAGTGAGCCACTCTCTTTTTAGATTCACAGGTTTGGCTTTTTCTTCCCAATTTCTGGCATTTCTCAGTCCAGAGTAACTTGAAATCTGAAAATTTCCATGCATATTCAAAGCATTCATTCCCACTAAATATCTTGAAAATGTTTCTGCAGTACTAGCACAGAGGCAGACATACCCTTGAGCTTAACTGATGTACTTGAAAAAGCTTAGTTTAGGGATAGGTGACTGAATTGTCAGTGTCATTCTCAGGCAGTACATCTTTGTTACAGTGAGTTTGCTGCTTGATACATGTTCATGATAAATATCTTCCATATTTATAAGAGGCACAAAAGTCTGTTTACTTAGTGCTTTGGAAAATACTGACAAAGCTTCCACTGATTTTACAGAATGGTTCGGGTTGGAAAGGACCTTAAAGATAATCTAATTCCAACCTTTCTGCTGTGGGCAGGGACACCTTCCATTCAGATGGATGTTTATTTGACTTTGATTTAAAATGGGAAGATGAAGTACTTTTTGTTTCTGACTTTGTCTAATAACAGATTTCAGTTGGGTTTAGGTTTTCTTTTACCTTACTGCAGAACAGCGTTGTAGTTCCTATTAAAAGAGGACTGTGGTTGGATGATCTGTCAACTTCCCTTGACGATACTAGAATAGTCAAGTAACTGTCATTGACATCTCCACAGAGACTGGATTCAACGTCTGCTGCTTCTTCTGTGTTAGCATGGTAGGGTTGTTTCCTTACTGGGTTTGAGGAAAAAACAACTCTGAAGCGTCTTGCTTGAGAAACAGGATTCGGATTAAATGCATAGCATAGAATTATATGGCTGTAATTACAAGGATGCTTAAATGCAAGAAATAGAGCTGTGGGTTCTTCTGACTTTCGGGTCTGTTTGCAGGTGGTGGTTTTTATACCGTTGAAAATAAAATTTGGCTAATGCATTGGAAAGAAAATATGTGATGTTCTAGAGACAAAAGAAATCTTCCTAGTATAGGCATAGATAGATCGAGACAAGCTTTCTGTGTGGGAATTTCATCATGTAGGTTTTGCCTTTTCTCTAAGGCCAGAAAAAAATGAAAGTAAATCCCAAATATTGCTGGGAGAATATGTGCATGGTACAGGATTTTAATCTCTTCCTCTGTATCTCTTGCATTACATTTTGGAGTTCTTAGCTGGTAACTGTTCAGTCAGTGCCAGCTGAAACCAGCCCTGTTTGCTTTCTGCAGCTAAAAGTTACAGGCCTATTCCTTGTAGTGTAAGAATATAGGAAAGGGTAAGTGGAGGATTTCAGCTTTGTCTGTTTCCAGTGATTAGTTACACTGATGGTCAACGTTCAATATGCAGATGTTTTTCTGAAGGAGTGGATAGGCCCATCCACTATGCCACATAATCCATCTCATGTTCTTTATATTACCACTACATATTATTTCCATGCCTCCAATGAATTCCATTTTTTATTTGGCCAACAGAGAATCCACTGCTCACTTGTGGTACAGTGTGACACCAGAATAGGAAATCCTAATTGAGAAGGGGATTTTTCTGCCGCAGTTGAACAGACCATGGATATAAACAGAACATAGATGGAAAAGACAGATGCTTTGTAGTCACTTCTGAAAAAAATTACATAAACTAATCTCAATTCATAGGATTATTTTCTGTCCTTTTTGGGTTTGCTTTTTTTTTTTGGATTGGCTTCAAACTCAGTGTAAATTCTTTATGTGGACTGTGTCAGCTACATCAGCTGTATATTGTCAGCTGGAATATCCTGGGATATATGCTCTGAAATCAACTGCCATAAATGGTCTTTTTTAAAAGATGCTTGTGCAAGATACAAGAGGAGGTCCTGTAAAATCTTACCAGCAAATGTTTGATGCAGAATCTGCATCTTAAAGTAATAATGAGGTAGTCGGTCTAAACGCATTACAAACAGGTTGTTTCTTGGCAACTTTCAGTGCCCCCAATTCCTGTCCTTAATGGCAGATTTGAAATCCTGGTTTATGCAAATTGTGTCAAATCATAGCATATTTTGGACTCGGATACCTATTTTTTGCTGGGGCTTATAATTACATTTGGCTCCTGAGCTCCAGCTGTGAATGGCTGATACAGTAATCCACAGTCCAAGCAAACTCCTGAAATGAGTCTTTGAATTTAGAATAGATATCCTGAAAAAAGGGTATTGAATACTGGATATGAAGCAGCAAACACCGGGGTGGTTCAGGTCCCTTCTGAAAACAAAACGGGTTCGTGGTTCATACATCCAGATTCTTACGTGAAGCCTGTTAAAGGGGGGTGATTACACTTTTAAATGAACCCCAGATCACTTTCGTGTTACACATGAAAGATGATGGGCAGCTTTAGTATAGATGTCTCTTTTCTCATAGCGCTGACGTGAGGAGCAGCTGTGCAAACTTCTTAGCCAAAAACCTCACTGCTTACCTGGACAGCAACTCACAGGAACCAGGTCTGGACTCCTTGTAGGACTGAGGGCAAAAGCCAAAAGCAGTTTGGTAGAGTGTGGCAAAGGTCGCAGCTTGAAACTTGTCTGTATTTCGGACCACTTGGACTGGTAGGATGCATTCCCATGGGGAAAAAGCGAAATACAGAAAGGTAGTAATGGCTTCAGTTCTGCTGTCTAAAGAAGTCTTGTCGAATTGTGAGCTGTAAAAAACACCCATCAATGATTCATAAAGCAGTGAGGTGCCACCTCAAGACCCAGCCAGAACATGGATTATGCTTTTTGTTCCCTTTTGACACAGACATTGAACTTTTCAGAGATACGGTCCATCACTTCTTGGTGAGAACTGGGCTTGCTTTTTGAAGAAACTTTTGGGCACAGTTCTCTTCAGTAGTGGTTTCAACGTAACGATGCAGCCAAGCTGGAAGAGGTGGTAAACAATTGGAAGGATGGGATCAGAATCAGAGGGAGAAAACAAAAACGGAAAACGTGGCACTTGGGAAATACATGTAGAAACCCACGATGCGACTGGGTAGGAGGAAGGATGTCGGTGGGGTCATGGAGGCTGCAGCAGGCTGAGGGTGCGCAGGAGGCTCCTCTCCCAGCGGGTTAGAGGAGAGCACAGGGTGGTGCCCGGGCTGCACAGCGGGTTGGGGACCGCAATTCAAGTACCGCGGGCTGGCGAACCCGCGGCAAGCCC
>NW_009945142.1:0-299 GCF_000696875.1 Nestor notabilis | reverse complement strand
TCTGCATGACAGATAGTTCTATAATGTAACTTGGTTCTGGCCTGCTGCTGTCAGTGTCATCATCTGAGACCACGATGATTACCTGTTAGACTAGGCAGCGATTATTTTCATTTTACACTTATCACTTCTGTCTCCAATGAAACAGAACAGACTCATTTACAAGTCCACTAAATATAAACAAACAGGACCTCCAGATTATTACATTGCTTTGTAGGTGTGACTGATCGCTATCCAAGGAAACATTGTGTTTATATGTGCTTACCTGGGTCACACAAAAAACACTGGTAGCATATGGAAAA
>NW_009945141.1:29861-36270 GCF_000696875.1 Nestor notabilis | reverse complement strand
GGTTGCCCAAGGAAGTTGTGAATGTTCCAATTCACAACTGGGTGTTCAAGGCCAGACTGGACAGAGCCTTGAGCGACATAGTTCAGTGTGTGGTGTCCCTGCTCATGGGGGGGGAGGTGGAACTAGATGATCTTAAGGTCCTTTCCAACCCTAACTATTCTATGATTCTATTCTATGATTCTATATAGTAACTATGGTATTTTCTAGTGAACAACGTTTTTGAAATAAATAAATGAAAACTATTTAGTGAAGAATGATGAAGCTTTTGGATGTAAAAGCCTACTGAAGATTGTTCTGTTGAAATGGTAGTTCCTCAGATATGCTACCAAAAAGGTCAGAATGAATGCCTATATCCTTCCAGAGAATCCTGTATACATATTCTGCTCATTCCCTCTCCCTCACACTTCCTTGTTTTCTGTGGATTTCAGATTTAGTTATAAGACAGGAAAACAGCGTTGGCTGCAAATATACATAGATCTTATTTGAATACTGCTGAAACTGAAGAGGCAAACTTGCACTTGAAGGATATTTCTTAAACTTGCAGCTTTCTGATTATGATTCATTCCTCTTGTTACTGTCATTAGAAGCTACTCTGGGAAGAAAGATGAAAAGCAAGTGGGGGCCATATATTATTTCATCCACAGTCTCTAGAGCACACTGAAGATGGGAGGAAAGTAAAATCAATAACTGATACTAAGTCAGTATTTTTCTCTGTTTTACTCTTCTCCCTTTTCTTCCACTTTCTCAGTGACCTGTTATACACATGGATAACAGATCTTAAATTCATGAAATATACAGTTTGATTATGCTTTACTATAAAAGCTAGATGAAAGCATAAGAGCAGAATAATAATCAAATGGACACTTTTTCAAACTGAGATAACACAAAAAGCATTTATCAACTGATGCTCAGAATGCTCAGATACTTTTTTTCCAAATTGCAACTTTAAATGTAAAATATTTGAAAAATAAGATATTGTCCTAGAATATATCCTCAGGAAATCTTCTGGCAAAAAATTACTACTACGTTTGCAAAGGCAGGCTCTTCAACATTATGGAAATCTGGTTGCCTTTGTAACTTTACTTAAGATCTGTTAATTTCCTATCACTGTAATTAAAGTGATCACATGCTATTTTTTCCCATGGGACACCTTCCTTATTTGATGCTGAGTACCAAGCATTAATCAGTGGCTTTTGCTGAGATTCTATCTGTGGAGAGGTGTGGACTTGTTCTTAAGGTAACCACCAATATGGTACCTTTGGACATTCTAGACAGCTGCAAATCTGTAATTTTTCTTTCTTTGCCTCTAGAACTGTTAAAAGACCAGCAGAAAGTAAAGGCCATGACACTGAACTGAGAGTCTTGAAAATTATTTCTGTTCACAGCTCTGCAATTGGTTTGCTTTCTGACCTACTTATTCTCTTTTCTTTTAGGATGTGATGGTTTACAAGTTGGTTTTGTTTTGTTTTTTTTTTTTTTAATATTATTTGTTTATTATTGTGCATGTGAGGGGAAGAATTATACTTTGATAGATCTTTGGTCCATACCTAGCCAAAATGAGGAGCTATACAGAAAACCAGATAATAATAATAAAATAAAAGTTAGATTTAAACCTCATCTTTTTAACAATCCCTATGACAAGAACAGGAAATAATTGATTTTATGCATTTTTAATATTCCATTTCTAATTTCTAAAATCTCCAAGCTCTTATCTAAACTATGACTAATACTGATAGAAACCTCCCTATAGGACTTGCAATCATAAAATTTTATCCTTAGCAGATTATGATACTTCGGTACAAACTTCCTACAATATTTAAAATGTGATAGTCTTGATCAAATCACACCGTAGCTGGCTTTAAACACAGTACAGAAACTCCTGCTAACCTCAGTTCTCAAACAGAGGCTGTTACTCTGTTGTTATTGGTCACACTAACCCTGGCTCATCATGTCCCATTTAACCTGATTTATGCGATAGTCAAGAGACCCTTTTTGTGTTTCTCTCAAAAAACTCGAAAGAGAGAAGAAACTCACAGTTTGTTATCGCTTGGGCAAACAGCCGGGGCTAGAGCAGGGACTACGCTCACAAGGTGGGGGATATTTTTCCTGTGTTGCCTGCCCTGAGGCCGTGAAGATCAATTGCCCAGTCAACAAACGGCCCGAAGACACCGACAGACACTGAGGCGCCTACCAAGGCACAATGTGAACTGAATGTGGAGCTCACCAGATGCTCGCGAATGAGTTTCCGCCTGTGGGAGTGGTCCTAGAGAGCCTGACCCTATGAAAAGGCAAACGTCCTTCATCTGTGGGGTGTGTGCTGCTCTGCCCCGGAACCCAGTGGGTTCACGTACTATAAGGATTTCAAATGGAAGGATCTACAGCTGAAAGAGTTTCAACTCGTTGACGGAGAAGACGCCGCTGGATCTACAAGGTGGTGAGCCTATTTTTGTTTTCTTTCGTTTCTCCTTTTCTTCTTCCACTTAGGGTCTTATATAGGAATTAGAGTTTGATGAGATGTGTTCCTCCTGACACAGTTTCAGCGAAGTTTACAGTAAACTTAACTGTTGTTTCACTGCTCGACCTCTGGAGGGGCTGTGGTTTTTCCTGTGAACCGCGCATAGTTTGCTAAAAGATCGCGTTTCCTAGGGTCAGCTGAGCAGAGAGGGGCAACTTACAAGCTGCTTGTTAGGTGTCCTGGTGCCTACCCCGCTTTAGGAACTGCATCTTATCCAAAACTTCTGAAGTGCTGAGATTCTGAAATTCTTCCTCTCCCTAAATCAGCCAGGCGCTAACCTAATGGTAAACCAGCTATAATAATAGGACCCAAACAAACAGAGCTTTCTGTGGCGCTTAGGGGCGTGGTTTAGTGGTGGACTTGGCAGTGAGGTTCATGGTTGGACTCGATGATTTTAAAGGCTTTTTCCAACCTAGATGATTTTATGACAAACCTAGTTTTAAAACCCTGGTAGATCCTCTATCTCTAAATTGCTTTCTTAGTATGGTGACATTAAATTTAACTACTGGAAGTTCTAGCTAGTGCCTCTTCAATGTAGTTGGCAAAATCAAAAAGCCATGTACTTCATTAGTAGTCTCAGTCCAGTGGCTTTTCCTAGCCTGAACTCTAAACCCTGCCTCAACTTGGTAGGGTTGACTCTGCCAAGCCTAATCAGATTTAAAATAATAAAAACCCCAGTAAAATGTTGTCAGCCTTTCCTATATTTAACCATTATGCCCAAATCCCTAAGTATTCTCCTGCTTTACTCTGAATCATCAGCCTTTCTCTTTCCTATCCCCAACTATAGCTCAGACAATTTGTAATTTACCAAATCTGTTAAGCCTTGTTAGCCAATGTTCTGATCTCATTTTTGGAATCAAGATTAACCCTTGCCATGTCTAGAAATACTTCTTTTCATTGCAGACTCCAAAGGCTTTTGCTGTCATAGTAAAAAAGGACAACTGGATTGGATGTTTTCAATTTTTTTCCTGGAATTTGCTGGGTTAGCTGAAAGGTATTTAAGGTATAGACACCAGGTAGATCTTCAGCAAGAGATGCTGCATGAGAGCTTATGTGTTACAGTGTTCAATATTGCAGCATTCAACTTTTAGATGTCTATTATTGAAATATTTATTGGGAGGTGAGTTATATTTGGGTTAAGCATGGCTATCAGATGAGGTATTTTGGCTAAATGAATGTTACTTGCTCTATAAATCTTCATAGACTACAAAATGACTCAATACATGCAGTACAATGTTAAGCTGTTTCTTTAAAACTCTGTTTATTGAAGTGAAGGTACCTAAGGACACATAAGCCTAGTGACATGTGTGTTAAGCAGCAACCATTGATAGCTAAACATTGATATAGCTGATTTCGTGTCTGTTAATCTGGAAAATGCTTAACTATTTCAGTCATCAGATTCAAACATCTTGGGCTTACAGATGTCACTCTGAGCTAGGACCTCACCACAGTGCTATGTTTCCAAGGGAAGAACTATTTTGTGATGTTGAAGGACCACTTAATTGTTTTCTTATGTTATTTTCAAGCTTTGTTGCCATTTGGTCTTCTCTGACTGTTTAAACCCATTGTTCAGACATTTGAGGAGTAAGACTCCGTAGGGAGAATTTCCTGATAATTGAACTCTAGTCAGCATGGTTTGACTTCCTTCTTGGTATTTTTTTAACCTCAAGGACTTTGTCTTGTCAATATATATCATAAAAGAGGCTGAAACAATAGCCAGTGATTCCACATATGAAGATCTCTCTAACACTTGTTTCTTAACTGTTACATGATTTTTTGCTCTGTTCTCAGTGTCTGTTGTGCAGTACTAATCTCACTTAAGCTGCAATTTATAAGTATATGTAAGGTATACATGCACACATGTATACAGTACATGCATACATATAAATGAGAGCATGGTGGTTATACACAAACCACCATGCTCTGGCCTGATGAAAACAGTCAGTATGTGTGGCAAGCTCACTCTCAGCTGCTGTAATAAATGGTTATTCTTTGTAAGCCTTCAAATGACATAGCTTTGTGGCATATGAGGATTTTTGAGTCTGGTACTGATGCAAAATGTTTTGATGCTATTGATGAGGGGTGTGTGTGCATTGAATAGTATTGTCTTGAATATGGTTAGTTTGTAGAAATGAAAGACACTATATTACAAAACATCAAAGCATTGATTCTTTCTGATCAAGCATGTGGAAATGTACATGTGAATTTGCCTCAAATCAATCTGTGGCTGCATTATTTGCAAAACATGATTACTGATGGTTGTTCTGATGAAACTTGTTACAGGATTATTGTGAATCATCCACTTTTATAGCAGTGCAGTTTATAACCCCCTACAGTGGGAAGACAAATAGAAGTACAAAGTTGATGTTTAGCTTTTTTATTCAGGAAAGAGTGTTAAGTATTCACTCTGATGTTGCACTGTACAGAAATAAAACAGAAGCTCTCTGAAATTAGTCCCATCTTATTATTTACATTTGGATTATTTTAATCATAAAATTCAGAAATATCACACTGGTTCATATTACCCTATTTAATTACCAGTTCACTGTTCTGTCAGTGGTGGAGGTTCTGTTAGTGGTGAAAAATATTAGGCGTTGTATCTTATTATCTTTCTTTATACTGCCTGAAGTCCCCATACTTTCTGCATACAGCTTATAATAGCTGTCTGCTTCTTAGTGTTGCTAGTTACCTATTTCCATTGTATTGAATGCTGGATGTTAGCTATATTAGGAACCCTTTATTAAAAGATTTTCCTCTGTTTTGATTATGGTATGTTTCCCAAGAAATAATCTTTTGAGCTAACTTGAGCAAAGCATACTAGAAAATGAAAGGGGAAAATATATTCTGATATATTTATACTTAATAGTTGTGAATCATCTGAAGTAGTCCTGTGGGAATATTCAGAAGTGTAGAGTAGAATGTATAAGTAAATTGTTGCTGAATAAGGGCCAGAAATGTTATAAAATATACAGGTTCATTCATGTAGGTACAGACCTTGAAAAAGTAAAATATCCGTTGCTCGGTTCTCTGATACTCTTCTTGACCATTAGGACCACTGTTGATTTCTAATACTAATCTGATACCATCTTGATTTTCAGTGTTCCCCTTCCAGATACTTAGATGCATGAGATGTAATAAGATTCAAATGGTTAGAAAGATGATTTTGCTGCAGGCTGAATTTTGAAAAAAAAAAAAATCTTCAATTGCCCATTACAGGAATCTGTTTTTTTTTGCAACAACTTGTAACATGAAAAATTATTTTGGATCTTGAAACACCTTGGTAGTGCCTTTGCAAGTGTTTCTGTGGTTCTGAAGTAGCACATGCAGTAGCCTTTAAAAAGCTTTCACTTCCACTACTAAAATGAACAAAAATGCTAAAATAAGAAGTATCTTCTGACACTCCAGGCATGTGTTTGTTGCTGATATTTAAGATTAGGATGTTCTCCAGCCAGCTTCATTCATTGTGGAGTGTTTTCAGAGAGCATGAACTGGTTTTCTTTCATCTGAAGCTAAACTGGAAGATGTAATGGAGTTATGGATCAAGTTAATACACTGCAGACACAAATGGACTTAACCCTGTACTAGCCATATGAAAGCTAGTCCAAAGTAATCCTTCTGCCATGCCATGAAACATGGATGTTGGATCTTTGTCACCAGCTATCCCGTTAGACTAGTACATGAGATACTGGGCCGTGCCATTTGTTGATGCAGACAGTACCTAGCATGCATATGCACTACTGCATGTTTCTGGTGCAAGTGTTCTGAAATGTAGTGATACCAATAATAGTTCTGCTTTTGGGCCAGGCTTAAATACATGTGTGGAACCCCAGACAGGTAAATTAAGCAAAATTAGAAAGTTCCTTAGATACATAAGTAATATCAGTATAACATGCT
>NW_009945141.1:2076-29830 GCF_000696875.1 Nestor notabilis | reverse complement strand
AAAGAGTTCCTCAGTCATGGACTACGTATTTAGAACATAGATTTATTGTTAATAGATGCAGAAAGAACAGAATAGGAAAGAACTGCCTTTCTGTGAAAAGAAGTTTTTGAATCAGCTTAAGTCAGATTTTTGAAGAAATATGGGTGGACTGGTAAATTAAAGCTTGAAATTAAAAAGGGAGTAAACTGGCAAAAGAAAATAACTATGCACTGTCTGATCAGAAGCAGCAGCATGACACTATGATAACAGAAATCAAAAGGGGAAACTGTCTAACCTCTACTCCTAGGCACAGCTACTTAGAGCTAATCGTAAACATGCACCACTTGGGATGATGGATGATTGTTTTCATGTTTCTAATAACACCCTTGAGTGGATTAATTGTTGCTCTGAGAACATGCCAAGTTGCATGTGGTATCTCCTTTTCATGGGAAGGATATAGTGTGAACAAATTTTTGATGTCACCATTACTATGATGATCAGTGTAACAGCATGACTCTGTGAGTTCTGACACAAAAGACTCTTAGGAGTGCTTAAATAAATATGCCTATATACACATACATGCACATTCTTATTCTATAGTATGTTCAATCTAAAAAGTATGACATTCTTCTTATTTATTCTATAAGGCCAAGGAAATACTAGGAGCCTTGATCAAATCTGAAAGTGGTGTAAAATTGGAATACAATTCACTCAAATGGTTAATAATCAGCCTGAGTAATGAGCCACAGAAGAAGTGGTCTAAGCAGTAGTTTCCTTGTAAAAGATTTTATGAAAGTACTTAAGTAAATTAAGAGTAGTTTAATTTGTGTGGAACCTGTACACCTAGATCACTGATCTAACTTCAGAGATCTAAAATTTTGCACCTAGTTTTGGCATGCTCATTTTGGCTACTTGTCTAAGGCTGATTAAGGAAGAGAGAGTGTCGCCTCTAGAAATTGACTTATCCTACCTCTCTGAACTACTGAGATGTTTAGAATGTTCTGAATCCTTTTTGTGTGTCCCGATTTTGAGACTGTAAAGTAGCTTAGAAAATTCATATACTAGATGATTTTTTGTTTAGAAGGCTGAAGTTATTTGAGTTGAAAACAAATAAAAAGAGCTTAACATCTCCAGAAAGCAAATAATTTTGCTCTGACTGATGTAAAAGATAATGATGTTGGGTTGAGACACTATTTTAGACTATGCGCTTACCACTACAGAAGTTGGTGGTGGGATCCACAGGACCTCCTCTAGACAGCAAAGGCTGGCACCTGGGTTAGTCTCCTTAGATTTCTCTTCCAGCCAATGAAGAGGAGATATTCCTGAGGTGCAGTTCATTTCATCCTAAACAAGTAATTGAAAATATTTCAGATATATATTTTGCCCTAAACCACACACTTTCCATACGTAAGGGGTCTAGGGACAGTACTTCATGTTGTGTAAGTTTCCATGTGGTATCAGTCGCCTTCTGAAAATTCAGTCCTTATCAGCTAAAGACAAAGGACTTTATATAGTGTTATCAAGACTAATAAATACCTGTGCATGACTACTTTGTTCACACTGGATTTCAATGGGTCACTTGTGTAGTAAGAAACTATTCATCAATAATAAGAACAAGATGAATGGAAGCAAACTTTACATTGCATTGCAACAGGTCAGTCTTGTTGGGAAAAAGCAGAGGAGAAATACTAAAAATGGTGTCACTTGTCCTGTTTTTAATGTTGGTTTATGGCCACCATATTTTGGACCACGTGATAGAAGAACAGCTGAATCACTGTGATAGTCAGCAAACTAGACAACAGCAAAATCTGATGCTTTACTGAAGCTTACAATATTGTGTAAAGACAAATAATTAAATGCAGTGTGTAGATGGTGAAGTTGTTCTCTCTTGCCTGTCAAGGCTTCTCAGAACTGGCATCCTAAGTAGAATATAGATAATAACAGAAGACTAATAAAAATAATAGCTTTTAGTGGTTGAAAAATCTGCAAATTCTATTGACATTTGAGAAAAGCAATTTGAGAAATTACTTCTTTCAAGGGAAAGAAATATAGCTAAAAGCTGGGTAGAAGTGTGTAGAAACAAGATAATAATGAAATATTTTCTTCTATAGGAGAATTTGTTGATGATTTTGTTGCCCTCTCTGAAAGCTGCTGTTTCTCTGTGCTTTTGTAATTTGTCTGAGTTATTGCACAACATTTGTTAGCAGAATTTACGGTGACTACCTGACCTTGTATAATGCAACCAGGCAGAATCCAGGCAAAGAACTAGTCATCACTGTGCACCGAAATGTTTCTGGAAATGATCATTTGATGTGACCATTTTTCTTCTGAGTCTATGTTGCTGCTGTCAACAACCAGCTTAGCAAACCAAGGGTGTATTTATCTCTGGGGATGTATGTCTGCCCTTTTGCTGGATATCTGCTGTACGGTATATCCTAGGTCATATGTCCTAGGTCATGAAAGGGTGTCAAACCTGCCAGAGGCTACAATGTGTGCACACTGTAGAAATACTGCCACTTCCTTAACCCTTCCATGGTCTGCTTAAGGACTAAGATCTTGTCCTTAGTAGAAATAATGATGTCATAATAAAAAATAAACACTGGGAAATCTTTTCATGCTTTGGTTCCTCAAGTCTTGCTTTACTCAGATCAACAAAGTATGTTTACTTTTGGAGTCTTACTAATAAAAAAAGGCAGCTTTTAGTATAACATTATAATCTTAGAAATGGAATGAAATGAAAAAAAGTTTTGAATTTGAAAAGTTCACTAATTTTTCTTTTAAACATAGCTCAAGTATTTGTTCTGCCTATGCATAATTTGCATTTATAGCAATAACCTGACATGGTTTCAGGGAGACCAATTACAAAGAGTAAACACAGTAAGATGGTTAAGGGAGCTTCCTTGTTTTCTGTCATTCAAGGCTTACTTTAAGTCAGAAAACTTGTTTCATGTTGTTCTTTTCTTCCAATCCCTCTATGAGAACTGTACCTTGGATTTCAGTGGGGTTTAGCTTCCTAGACTCTTGGTCTTAGTCACTTATTTTAATGAAAGGATGTTTTTATAACTGAGAGAAATCATGTTGACATCTTTACTCGGTGCTCACAGAATGGTCACTTTTCCTTTTTCATACGGTACTGACAATGGGAGGAAAAATTGTATATATATATGACATACAAACTACATCTTTTCGTGTGCTTCTGTTTTGATGGGAAAAGCCTTTTCTTAGGCATCTGCACAAAAAGAAAATCAGTATGTCTGTTTTCTGGCTCACTATTCAACTACCAAAGGCCATTCAAATGTCCTGTAGTTTACAAAGGCTTGTGTATCTCAAAGTTGTTCATACCAATTCCTTTGCATTGTGTCTTTAATCAAATCTAAGCAGTTCGTTCCTCTCCTTCCAAGAAGAGCTACTGGCCTGTACAGGTGACAGCACAGCAGAGACCACTGTTGGCATTAACTTTGAGGATTTGAAGGATGTAACTTTGCTGATGAGTAAACACAAAGAGAGACCTTCCAGCGGCTTCAAGCTTAGAGGCTCGATCCATTGTCTGTGGACAGCATAGGCAATGGGATGACCCCCCACTGATTCCTCTGATAATTTTTAAAGATTTTTTTTTTTCCTGTTCTATACCATAATTTGTAGCAAACACTTAAAAGTAAAGGTGTTAGGGTTTGTTTGCTTGTCTCTTGTTGTTGTGGGTTTTTGTGTGGTTTTTTTTTTCTTTTTTTTAAGCATTAATAATACAGAAGTAGATTTCAGCAGGTGTTTTACGTTCTCTTCTGTGGTGTTCCTTCCACTCAGCCCACAACCCATTTTAATTATAAATCTTAAAAATTATTGATAAAGGTGGTGTAAAAATATTTTGTCATGAATAAACCTTTAGTAGTTAAAACACCTCCTTCCTTCTTTCCTTCCATCCTTCATTTATTCTACTCCCCCTCTCAAACCACCTTTATGTAATTTTTTAAAATTAGATCATCTACAGGTCACCTACTTATATGCTGATGGCTACAATTTTTTATTGTAGATATTCATGTGCCTTTGTTCTGCCTGGCCACTCAAGTTTATTTACTGGGTTTGCTTCTGTGTTTGTCTTTTGATGTTGTTTTTCCTTTGTTTTGCATAGTTTTAATTACTTTTTTTTTTTTTTTAAAGAAAACGTGCAAGTAAAGTGATGTTCTTTCACTGCCCTTTCTCAAATAAAAGGTATCAGATAAGATTAGAGAAAATGCTTGCAAAGCACTGGTCAGAAAATGTTCTAAATGATCCTGCTTGTATTATTTGTTGAATGCAAACACAGATCATACTTGGATGAGCAAATAACAACACAATCCCAATTTCCCCCAAATAAACAGAAAGAGGATATTTTGCATGTCTATATCTATAAATAAGAGATGTCTAAAAGTTTATACACAGTAAATGAATCAGTAGTTTAGGACAGAGCTTATTTCTGCTCTCACATCATTTTTACTGCTGCAGTGATTTCAGTGAAATTTCAGAGGTACAGTGATTCACTGGCTGATGAGAATTAAGATTCTTGGTCTGATGCAATGAGTTTGAATTACAGGCATTTGACCAAGACAATTTAATTAGTGGTTAAAAAGCTTACAGAAAGCAAATATATGGGGTATAGGGGACAATAACTGAAAGATTTGGAATGGGTTCAAGGAGGAAAATACAATTCTTAAATTTTAAAGGTTATTTTGGTTACTTCTTGATGCCTGTGGCTCCTTACAGGCATTCTCATGGTGGAGCAAATACTTGTTATGGTCTTTAGTGGGCGGATAATGAACAGTTAAAACTATCCAACTTTAAATGAATAAATGATTTTTTTAACTTGCGCTATCCTATTAACCTGGCACCTTGTGACTCTACATACATACAAGAAGACTGAGGAAAGGGGTAGTGGTGCAGGAGCAGAAATGTGAAGCAGTGTTGATTATACAGCACTTCTGGCTTAATGAGAATGAGCTTCTGCTGGTACTAGAGAGGGACTCCTCCCCACTCGGATCCTAATATACTCACCCCTTGTTGCCTTTTCTAGGCTTGTACTGAGCAGGAAAGAAGTCCCAAAGCTTTACCTTGCCCTCAAAAGAAAAGTTATGGCTGTAGCATGCAGCTGTGAGGGGATGTGTCTCCTCCTGCACACTAGCACCATACTCAGCCTTTCAGAAAATGCTCACAGCCTCCCTTTGCTACTGAGTAATGTTGTCAGTGTTATTTTGTCTGCCTACAGTGGGGGTCTAGTAAAGAGCCAAATGTGCTTTCACATTTCATGCTGCTGTGGGATAGGGCCTGCTGCACAGCTCTGCACCAGCTGGCTCTTCTGGGGTGAGCCTGAAAGTGGAGAGAGTCAGGAAACTATGGTGGTTTGTCAAATTGGAGAGCACCCCAGGAGGTGAGCAGAAAAGGCGTAGGTAATTGCGGACAACACATACTTTGCTGTTTCTGGCAGCTGTAGTTTCAGTTTAATTATTCATATGAATAGTTTGGTGGAATATTGCTGTTGTAAGTGTGTTCTTGCATATTTTATAAAAGTGATGACTTCTAGGACTAAAACCTGTAAGCAGTATTCAGTCTGACTAGCAGGGCAACAAGGTGGGCTGTACTTCTAAAGATGGGGCAGAGAAGTGTTCCTTTACCTCAGAGTGGCAGTACTGTGCTTCCATATATCCCTGTGCAGGTCAAGGACTTCAGTATGTTGCCACAAAAAACTTCTCACTAGATAAAATGCATACCCATGGTGCTAGTGGTGTTGCTTAACCATTCTACATGTCAGAAAAAGTTGCATATGGAGATAATAGTCAGCAACCTGTAGAAAGAGTCCATGCAGTTATTCCCATTTTGTACAGTGGAACTACAATCTCTATTTTTGGACCATTGGCTTAGGTCCATTGTGTTGGGGCAGGCTGTGACCTTAACCAAAGGCATTGTGTTACAATTTTCCTTCCCAGCTAAAGATGCGGCTGTATGATGATATTCTAGACAGATGTTTGTCTAACCTAGTCTTAAAAACCTCCAGTAGTCAAGAATCCACAATGTCCCCAGACAATCTATTTCACTGCTTCATTATCATTACTGCTAGAAACTTTCCTAAATTGAATTTTTGTTATAATTGTTTGTAGTTACAAGTAACTGATTTCCAGAATACCAGATGTGTAAATAAAAAGGGACTCTTCCCTCTTAAGTCCTCCTTTATAACTTGCTGACAAATTTAAATACAACACTGTCTGTATTTAAGAAAAGGGTCATTCTAGAAAATGTGTAATTGTTTGCACTAGCTAGGACAAATTATAACACAGTTTCCAGCAATTCAATGCCCTGTGTCACAGAAACAGTGCAAGATGGCCAGAAATTGGCTGTAAACATCATCCTCAAAATCTTGGAGGAAAACTTTCTGATTCTAAATATGTAAAAAATCTTTCATATGGAAAGATTTTCCTCCATTTTGACATGATGCAGCAGAATTTAATTTTGCTGAGCATGTTGCTGAGTTTAAAGATGTTATAAAGCTACTGTTATGAAAATCAGTCTGCTCACTATTTTTTTTTTTAACTGTACCAGGGAAAGAAGAAAGAATCTGAATACTTATTACTTTGCATAGATAAAAATGTACCCAGGTTCAAACTGGGTATAGAAGACTAGCATTCTGATTTAGTAATGCTTGTGTTTTGCATAAATGTAATTGCCTGTAAGAGAAAGGCAGTAGGAAATCAAGCCCAGTAGAGAGATCTGTCCTTCTAAATGCAGTTTCATTTGATGAAGTCCAACTATGAAACCTTGTGAATTGCCCCAGATACTGGCGGGGAGGGGGGAATAAGGTTTAGATGAGTAAGATCTGTAGACTTCCTCTAATTGTAAAAACTGATGAAGTCAACATTGAATGTGAGGTGGTTAATTAACTTGATGCTTAATTTACAGGATATTAAACCAGTATGAAGTGTTCATGCACCAGAAAGGCACACTATGGTATAGAAAGTGAAATAGTTTAAGTAACAGATGAAGACAACCCATGAAAAACTATATCCAGACCTCTTATGCTGTATTGGGCACTACGAAGTACAAATAGATGCAGAAATAAATGAGGCTACTCTGCTATCCTAATTTCTCATTTGGCTAGTTACTATAAAGTAAAATGTGCTTTGATCTCAAATATAGAATTAAATGGAAACTCAGCAGTGGTGAAAAATCTCAAATGATTGCAGAACTTTTCTCCTAGTAGTAATTTTGAAGACTAGAAAACTTAGGGGTCAAGCCATCCCATCAGATGAGCTTAATATTGCTGTTGCAATGTAATTGCAAGGGAGGATGTAATATAATAACTATTGCAACATGCTGCAAGGGAAAAAAAATGCATGTGTATAGGTGAATGCTGGACAGGATTGCTGAATGGCCTGCTTCAGGGATAGTAGGGGGTAGAATCGTCACCAATACAATTTACTTTTTGTGTGTGTGTTTCAAAAGTATCAGTTTTGCAAAGTAATCTAAAAAGAGAATAAAAGAGCTTTGCAAAAGAAAGCCTGAGCAATTGTGAACGAAAAATAGAGAAATGTAATAAACCCTGAAATATGCTAAATCATACTGCAATTCATGCATTACCTTTTCAGCACTACTTCAGATAATAAAATTTGCGACAATGGTGCAGGCCAATAATGACCGTTTCCTGCTTCATGACACAAACTACTACTGCAGCTGCAACCATGTTGCATGATTATTTTATGTAATATATTCAGGTTTTTGAATGAAGTTTTACAATGAAAGCTACAGAATCCATAAAGTAAACTGTTCAGGATGAAAGTAAAGGTCTGTCTGCGATTCTTGCACAATTGTTTCCCTTGGGGAGAGGGAAGAGAAGCTGCAAAGGGAATTAAAACTTCCCCTCTCTTCTTGATTGGGAATTTCCCTGCTGGGTGAGTTGCCGATTGGTGTATGACCACTTCAGCTAGCCCAATAGTACCCCTGCCTGACCATTCCTTATGCGCTTTTGAACAAGCTGAACTCATTTGCCACTGCATGCCTTTTCCTATGTGTGCAGATGCTCTGTACCATTAATATTTGCTGACAAACTTAACATTTGCTGTTAGTTCACTACTTCTGGTTTAGTAATAGACCCTTGTATTGTGTGTAATCCTGGAAGTAAGTATTTCTGGTAATGTTGATCTTGGTGAATTCTGAATTCAGACAGTGATTCAGTGGGAGATCTCAAAATGGACTTAGGAAACCTGAACCCTCAGTTCCATGGTCTAACCACATGGAAAATAAGTATATCACATGGAACAAAGTCATACTCCAAATCAGTATGACTGATCTGTAGTTCAAAGAAACTTTCATATTTGATCTGGATTTAAGCTTATCTATAAATGTGGAGGCACAAAGGAAAAGAAGATTGACAAAACTCAGAGTTAGAAGTGATAGCTTCTGATGCTCTTGATCACCTTCTGCATCAAAAACTTAATAAATGTTTGGTTGCACTACTGTAGCAAACTGCCAAGGTGACCATCTGTCAGGTAGTTTCTAGGGAATCTACAGAAATTCTCTTCTAAATCAAGATGATTATTTTATTTTTAAATTGTGGGAGGGGGGCTCTTTATAAACATCTTTAATACACCTGATGGCTTTATGGGCTAAATTCTTAATAGGATGAGAGTTCTCAGCAATAAGTAAATAACATCAATTCTCATAATATACAAAGCTCATGCAGAGATTGAATGATGAGGGTAAAAGCCACCATGAAAATCTGAATCAAATTTATTAGCAGATGTTCAGTGGTGCAGAAGAATTATACATGAATAATGAAGTGCAATGCTAGCTGAGCTCTCAATTTCCCACTTTTCCCAGGAAGTACCTTTTAATGGAGGTCTTTTCCCAGAAGCTTAACATTGTGTTGAATTATAATTAAGCCATATTGAGAAAACATTCAAGTGACAATGATTTACAAATGATCACATTATTTTGGTCTTAGCTTAGGGCTTTGCTGACTAGAATGACTTCTCTGTTATGACCATATGTCTGTTCAGAAACCTGATTCAATTGTAAGAACTATTATGGGTATTTTTGAGACAATTAAAGAAAAGAACTGAAAGTTTCCTGCAGTTTTCTCTTGTTTAATTAAATAAGCCTTTGTGTAATTGTCACAAAGACTTAATTGGCTGTAAATTCACAAGGATACAGAACATTCTAACAATGTGGTTATAAAAGGTATTCAGATGCATCTGGGGGCCCACATCACCTGAGGCCTGATGATGCTTGCCAGAGGGCACATTTCTAAAGTGCCTGAACTGGATTCTGAACTAGACTTACTCCTCTTAAATTTGCTTTATTGCAGGAGCATCTCATGGCAAAATAGTCTGCATAATAATCTTTAATGTCTCACTGATGATCTCTATTATTGAAAGTGAATACTGGAATACTAGATAAGTTATTCAGGCAAACGTATTACCAGAAGATTCATATTCTTTAAATTTGCCATCACAAATCAATTTGGGGTATATAATTGCGTATTTTGTTAGCTTCCTTCTTAAAAGTATATTCAAAATTTACTGTCTGTAAGAGGCAACTTAAACTGAAGAAGCTTAGAATAAAGAAAGAAAGCTAAAGTAAACCTTGTCTTTAGTATCTCAATTCTAGTTTATATAAATGTGATGAGGATGTCTGAAATGCATACGTGACAAAAGAGTGCGACCCACTCCCAGTTTCTAGCTTTATGTAAGACTGAAGATACCTTTGTTGCCACAGCTCATCATATCTCTTGTGCAAACCTGCTATCTGTTGGGAAATGAATGTGTGCAGACTCTTGACTCTCCCTTAGAAAAAGTCCTGCCTAACAGTAGATTCATATCAGAATATTGGAAACCACTGTATTTCCAGTTAATTGGCAAAACTTAGTCTTTTTAATAGCTGAATTCATAGAACTGTAGAAAATCGGTTCTGATAAGGGCTTGAATGCCTATCCTCTTGCCTTATGAAGACCAATTATGTCTATAAGATTTTTCTGTGATAATTCTCAAATATTAGGGCAGTATTGTTTAGTCTTGGTTAAGGTATATTCCCAACTGGAGTTCATGTGTTCTTAGATGAGAAAAGACTAAAAGATAGGGCTATGAATTAGTTTCAAAGAAAACTTTGACCTTTAGAAATGTGATTTCTATTACTGTGGCCATTTTTTGTTTTACTATTAGCTCTTACTTAGCATCACACTACTATTTCACGAAGTTTTTTATAGGTTTTACATGCTTATTGTTTGTACTTCTATTATGCTACATATCTTGGGGGCACGTTTCCTCGTACGTTGCAAGCTATAGATACACTATGTACTGCAGTTTTATTAATTAGGCTTTTAAAAGATATCTGGAATAAATGAGTTTTGCTTTTTAAATGCACATCTTATTTGAATTTTTAGTGGGTAAGCAATGAAGTTTACTGCTTAGAGTTCATGGCTAATAAATCCAACAACACATAGATGGATTCATCAGTTTCCTAGTAAAAGGAAAAGTAAAGCACATGGCTAAAGGTGAGAGCATGAATAGTAGCACAGATAAGAGGCTGAAGGGATCACACTGAAGGAAAGCAGTTCCATATTTAGAATCACATTTGAGAGTTGTAGAATTATTTCTGGCTGCTTTTAGTTACCTCTAAATTGCCAGTTGAGGTTCAGTAGCAGATCTTACATAGCAAAAGCTCTTCTAGTGCAATGCTCATTATTAGAAAATGAAATAAATTGATTTTTGCTTTAGATAACTAAACAATGTCACCACAGAATGAACGCTACTCCTCATACAAAGCATCCATCTGGAAATGTTAGAAACACCATTATGTAAGCCAGAACCAGAAGGTCAGTGGGTCTCACAAACCTGAATTTCTGTACGGTTGTTTACAGTGCTTGTGGTATTAGATTTGGAGAGCACATATTGTGTGGTAAGTTAAGAGTACAGTCCTGCCTGCTTCCACCATGAATTGTAAGCATTGAAGGGCAAGTCAGGCTAGAAAACCAATGTGGGAAGCTGGAAAGGTAAGACATCTTTAAACTTAGTGTTTTAAAGTAAATCTCCATGAAACACTGTTCTTGGAAGACAGCACAGTTTTTTAGACCTGTTGCCTTCCTGATTCTGCTGTGGCTGAATAAAGTTAGCTTACTGTTGGTATAGTGTTGGGAAGCTGATTCAGATCTTTAGAGTGGACTTTGACTCACCTATCTTTAGATGTCTTGAAATTAGAAATTGGTCTAAGTCACCCAGCTGGGCATCTAGTATCAGGTGGAGTATCCTGCCTGATCTTCCCCTTGTCTGCAATCTCTCCTATGTCCTGTATAATATTTTTCATCTGTGTTGCAAATTTCTGCAATACTCAGGAATCATAAGTGACAGGCACTACATGCCTTTGTTTGTTTGTTTGTTTTTAGGTGTTTGTTGTGGTTTTTTTTGGGGTTTTGTTTTGGTTTTCTTTTTTAAGCCACTGAATCCCATCCCTGCATGGCCAGCCCAAGCTAGGTGTTGAACTAGTCAACAGATAGAAATAGCCACCTACAGGATCATTAAGCAGATGAATCATACTTTGGAAATGCCAGACCCTCTGACTGACTACACATAGTAGATAATATTTAGGAAACTAAAGTTAAACAAGATGAATGTCTGTCTTGGAGACAAAGGTGTTAATGAAGTAACGCTTACAAATGGAGATGTATGAAAAAGTCTTTGTTGCCCACAGAACATACAGTGCTCTCTATTATCCTCTACGTGAATAGCCATTTTATTCCTTTCTGTAATTTAAGATTCTGTATGATGAAACTTGAGAGTATTTCACACTAAACTAAAAAAGAAATTTCCAGGTCATTCTCTGTGAAGCGCATTTCAATTTTTCATGACAAAGAGCTGTGCATATGAGCTTTTGAAGCTGGGAGGGAATGTATCCACCTCTTCAGGTTCCTGGACAAATGCTTTAAATAATATTATATAGTATTCAGTATTGCTTTAAATATAGTTAATAAAGACACAAAACCTGAGCTTCCTTTTTTTTTTTTTTTTTTTTTTTTTTAAATTTTTTGTTTAGTTTAAAAGCTACTCCATTTGTCAGCGGCTCAATCTGATGTATGACTAAGACATATAAGCATGCTGGTTTAAAGGTGAGACTAAGCTTGACCCTTATACCTGGCCTCATCACTCCAGTAGCAACCTGGGGATCTTGCTGTGAGTTGCATGGAAGCTGGATGGCAGTGTCTTTATTTTCTAGGATTACTTCTTCTCAGACAATTTCCTTCAGAGGGCATCAGGGTACAGCCCCATTCTCCAGACTGAGAACTGTAGATTTAACTCTTGGGTTTTTTTCATCTCTATGTATAGCAGCTCAGCAGAGGAAGAGAGAACAGTAGCCAATTTTGTGAAAATTAAATCAGTGGATGGCTAATACCTGTTTTCAGTGAGAGTATCTGATTATTTCTCTGGGAGAACAGGAAAATGAAAATTGTGGCAACACAACAAATGATTATCTGGAATGAACAGGAGAACCTGGGAGCATGTTTGATCCTTGTAAGTATCTTTAAATTGGACCAGATTGTCTGAGGTGATTTCTGCTCCATGTTAATTCTGGAGAAAGCATCAGAGGGAAGGTGTTGTGGGTGTTGCCACAGAGTAGCTCTTCAATCCCCAGAGCTGGTGTACGGCCTTGCTGGCAGCAGGGCACAGCAGCATCAACTGTGACCCTCAGCCATCACAGCACATGTCCCAGGGAGACAGGAATCTCCACACCATTTGCACACAAGATCATCTGTGTTGGTTAGAAACAAACATCTCAAAACATCACTCCTATCTGTTTTCTATTCACAGACTCCCTTTCCCAACAGCTGTTTATTGTGGGGGAGAAAAAAACAAACAAAAAAACCAAAAAACCCCCAAGAAAACAAAAAAAAAAAACCCAAAACCAAACACACATACCTTCCCCCCATCCAAAAAAAATAATTAAAAAAACCAACCTGCAACAAAATCCTGCAAAACAAACCCCAAATATCATAGAAGTAGATTGCCTTTTGAGGTACTTCCCAAGAGCTGCTTGGAGTGTCTGTCCCTTAGATGCATTTCACAAACTTAGTGTCTTTTTCCAAACACAAACTTCTCCCAGACTTTCTGAGAGATACTTGAATTGCTTTCTCCTCTGTAATTTGGCTAGTTTTATGAAATAACCCTTCAAATCATGTCTTAATGAAATAAACTTCATTAAGGTTTCAAATATATGCATTTAATGTCATAATTTGGTTTTCCACACAAGTCAAAGTTTAGTGAACCCAAATCTTATGATGATGCTTCTGTGGGTCACAAGCATGATACCCCAGTTTGTGGGCTTCTTGTACTGCAAGAATTTCTCTCACTTGGTTGGAACATCAAGTTTAAACTTTTGAAATTATAAGTACCACAAATATCGTCTCTTTCAGTATACAGCAGCACAAATACAAGTTTGAACTCTGAAAGATGTATTTCCTTCTTCCTATCATAGGCTCAAAATGAAAAGGAAGATAATTACAGGAAAAATGTAATTTAATAAGTTTCAATTTCTTAAGCTGATCACCTTACAGTGTTTAGGGAAGACCTGTCTGGCAAGCCTGTGAAAGATGTAATATTTTCAGGATGATGAAAAATCAACAGTTGTTGATGGGGACAGTGACAATTTTTCAGAACCCCTTTCTTCAATTGACTGAGATTACATTGTGATCTCATGGTAAGACTGCAAAGGAAACCAACAAACTAAGCAGTACTCTTTAGTTGAGGCAGCAAGCACATAATGAGTAGTGTCTCTTTTCTGGGACCCTGCCAAAGAAACTAATTTTGTCTACTAAGAATGAATGGTAATGAAGTCAAATCAACAGAATTTCTTTGTAATGGAGAGACATTTGGATTATAAATGGCAAACTACTACTTAGACTTATGCAGATTTTAGGACATAGGCTGTGACATAAGACATGGACTAAACTTTGAAGGTTAAATAATGTATCTTCAATCTGAAAGTCTATTTATTCAATGAAGCAGCCAATGGATGGCAGTCTAAGGCGTCTGAACTGAGGAGTCAGTATGCAGATATGCACAGGAGTGAGAGCTTTATTTGGTTGTCTGCGCATAGGCATCTACTGCCTTCTAAGTGTTTGGGATTTTCTACCTGGCCTGAAAAGAGGTCTTCCACAAGTCTTTGTCACACGTCCAGACTTTTATGTGTGGTTTAGATGTTCTAGGGCTTCTCAGACAATACTGAATACCATTATGGTATTTAGCTAAATAAGGTCATGGCTCTCAAATTTTCCTGTTATAACCTAAGGAGTTTTAGCACCTCCTATATATCGAACTTATGGAGTGATTAGACTGACTGACATGAACTCTCTAAACACAAATATCTAGTAGAATTTCAGGTGCACAGTTTTACACAATATGTCTACACAGGTTGGTTGACGTGACCCAAGGGCCAGTGAATGTCCACTGTAACACAAGGCTCACACTCAAAAAGCTGCAGTTGCAAGCTGGGATCTGTGTAGGGTGGGGAAACTGAAAGCATCTAAAGTGACCCTAGAAACTTATGTTTAGACAGCTAAGTACCATCATAAAGGAAGTATTTGATTCCACTTTAGTGTGTGCTGAATTGCTCTTTTATCTCTTTCTGCACTGACTTTATCTCTACTGACTATATTGTGAGCTAAGACATTTTGCACTGCAACTGGCAGTTGTCTTAATCTGTAGGTAGGTGTCTTAATCAGACTCTAAATCTGACTTGTAGACTTGTCTTAAACCTGGAGAACTAGAGAAATGAATACCAGCCTGAGCAAAGTTTGCTAGTATCTGATTGCTGTCAGCATTAAAATAGTCAAATATGAGTCATGTACTCATAGCCACCCAAAAGATTAAAAGAATATATTGGTAGATTAGTTCATCTCTCTTCAGCTAAACGGAGTATATTTCTTAGCAATGTGGCAGATGCAAAGACAAAAGATGGAGCTGTTCTTACTATCTTTTTTACAGCCAGCCTCTTAGGCATCTCACACATTCAAGAAGTCTCAGAGACAGAGGGAATCGGCAGCGGCTCAGAACAGTGCTGAGGTCTGCATGAGGGAGCTATTCACGTCCCTGTGCACCTGCAAACAAGCTTAGGAATTAGCAGAAGTCTATTTCATAATGTTTCATTTCCCAGATAACCTTTGATAATCATCCTCCCAATTGCTTTTTCAAAATTAAATGCTGTAGTTCCCTACTTGGCTTGAACACCCAAGCTGTACAGTAATCTAGACAAGAGAAGCGAGAAAGTGCTGGCTTTAGTGGAAAGAAGAAAGAAAGACACAGAAGAAATAAAAAGAACTTGTTCTAATGAAGCTTAGCACCTGCACTCACAATGATGTAGTATTGTGAGTTCAGCAGCTAGTGTAGGTCTGCAGGATCCCACTAACACATATTTTTACATCCCAGCTTCTTGTGGGACTAAGACAAGTCTTCCAAAATTAGGCAATACTGGGAAATTCAGGAGTTTGGAAGGGGAGTTGATTTTTGGTAATTTTAATGTTTTCACATTTTTATTTTCCTATTACTGTGAAAACAATGTATTTAAATACAATTTCATGTTATGGTATTTTCATTTTCAACTCTCATCCATTCCACTAAAGGACTGAACACGTTTATCTACATTCACTCACTTTAAAACAGTATGTACATTAACTACAGATATACCCTTTAGTGTTTCTATTCTGGTATGTTACCCATTTTAATTCCTCTGATTTGAGCTGCACATGCTGTTCTCTCAGTTCTACAGGGACTCGATTGTAATGCACACCCCATATGGAGGAAGAAAAAGGAGTCTGAATCTAATTACATTCCTGAGTAAACTACTCAGATCAAGCTATGCAAGATGAGATGCTTGGATCCTTTGATAACATTCTTTCCATGCCATCTTAGACTCTGGAGCAGGAGGAGAAGTTTCCAAGGCAGTGAAGTGATTGAAAGGAGTCAGAGTCCTAGCATGATCTTACCTCTAAGCCAAACTGACGTGATGTAACAGCACGTCAAATTTTGTACATTTTGAAAGCTGTGTATTGCTATGTCAGAATGCAAAGAGAAAGGATGTGAGGAACTGGTATTTTAAGGGCTACCACTGTTATCTTATTTGGGCTTGTTCTAATTTTCAAACTTGAAGACTCAAAATTCTGCTGCTTCTACACAGTATTTAAAGATTTAAAGTGTAAGTGTGAAGTTTGTTGAATATCTGCCAGTTACGTGCAGAAAAAGAAATCCTCCTTCAGCTTGAACTCTTCAAGAGCTCAGAGTTATGTGAGATGGAAGCACTCACACCATTCAAAAACTTAAAAATCTCTCTAGACTGTGACTTAGGTGAACAGGTCATTTATATTGTCAGAGTCTGAAAGTACGAATAAAAACAGTACGCGATCAAAAAATAGAGTTTTTTCTTGTCCTGTTGCATCACTAATAAAATACGTAGAGAAAGTTGGTTTGTTTTCAAAATCTAAACTGAGAAATATCAGTACAGGTATTACCGTATTCTATCTACAACAACAACAACAAAAAGATGGCTGTCTCTTCCTCCTGGTTTGTACAGTGTAAGAGGAAAGAGAGATGAAGGTGCACTGAGGATGGCAAATCACAGAATTCTACTGATTTGGTTTCAGTTATGGACTTCAGATATTAAATGCAAATATTTGCTGAAGCCTGCAGATGTGCGCTTCTGATGTGTTACATTCAGAAAATGATGAAGTTGAAAGAAGTTATATTGCATACTTCTTAAAATGTTGCTGTGCACAGTTGCTTTTTGCTTTCCAGGGTATGCTGTTTTATTCCTTGGACCCTCTTCCACTGACTGAAAATCCCTTAAAGGGAGTCAAAAGTCAGCTGCTTGCTCCATTTTTCTTTTGATGGACTGTGAGTCAAAGGGTTCTATATCACGCCAGTGTGCAGTTGAGATGCAGACAGCACATGCACCAAGGCTAAGGAAGCATTTCCTCCTTAATTAAATTAATTGAAGAAATTTATAATCTAATGAAACCAAAGTGATCAGAGAGTAGAAGAAGGACTAGTAAGAAAACCTTTAAATTAATATGAACTATAACTAGTAACTGAAACAATTTGTTTTCTGGAATTTTTTTCAGAACACACACTCCCAATGAATAAAATCGTCTTTTGGCATTCCAAAAATAAACCAGACTGAAAATGTCACGGAATGTCACAGTTGCCAAATTGCTGATTCTTCTTTCTCTTCTCTCTACTAATACAGACCAAGCAACTTATTTTAAAGAAATACGGTCAATTGCTAGGCTACAGGTCTTCTCTCAAGCACTTTCTTCTTTGATTTTTCTTGCTGCAGAAAAGCTGCAAAATGTCAGCTTTGGGAAATATAGTACACATAGAACTTTCCTGTGCATAGATCTTAGAAGAATATGGATCATGAATATACTTGTCAAGAACTTCATGCCTTTGGAGAATTCTGTGCTCTGTGGTCATTAAACTTAGTGATGCCAAACCCAATCTTTTCTTTCCACATTGATTTCCTTATATTACTTTGGATTAGCAGTTGCCGATTGAAGCAAGAAAGTTCTATTTCCTTTATTCTGTTCTCTCCTACCTTTTTGCTGCAGAGGAATGATAACAATATTAATTTTCTTACATGTTCCTGTTGCTCAGATAGTTCAATTTAAGCTCTATTTTATCCATTTTGCTTCCCTGTGATGCTGTTTATTCCTTGTAATTTTTGTCGGGTATACTTAGAGTAAGGTATTTTGCATTGTTGGCTAAATGATGGTTTATAACAAGTCAGTTTGCCTTTATTTATTAAAGTCCAAGTAGTGGTGATCTGTGTGGCTGTCCATGTCTGGTTTTAACTGATCCTGTATTTCTGTGAAGCAACTGGTTCTTATACTTGTCATATGCAGGTAATTGTCGCTGCTTGTAAATAATAAAAGGTCAATTTCTTGCTGCACTGCAATCTGAAATGGCCTAGAAAGAAGTATTACATACAGAACATGGAGAAATAGTTTTATACAAAGTAGTGTCATACACCAAACTACTAGGCTTTCACTACCAGGCTTTTGGGTGCTCAGTTCAGATGACTACTTTTTTGGCTTGCAGCACATCACAGTGAATTTTTGCTGAATGATGTCCAGGAGCACATGGGCTGCTAACATTTGTGATAGTAAATATGCAAGATTTTCTGTGCTGCCTTTAAGCAAATCCAAAGAAATAATAGATGAATATAATCAATAATAATGGATTAATATAATCAATAATATTTTGGTTTATGTAAAACAGTATACAGCTCAGGTTGGAAATAAGAAAAAGAAAACAGTCTTGAAAAAGGACACTCCTAACATGTCATTTGTTACTAAATTAAGTTTAGTTAATTCATGAGTAAGTTTCTAAAACCTAAGCGTATATACATCACATTTTGTTCTTAATGTCTTTTTTTGCCTATGTAGTGGCAGACATTTTCTGTTCCCTAGTTTAAGAAGATCAAAAGAAGAATGAGGTACGTGTGTGCTCATATTCACAGGCACAGACCTCTTAATTCTTGAGTTTAGAAGAAATATTTCTAGCAGCAAAGTATGGTTACTTTTAACCCATTCAATATTTATTCCTGTTATTTGAGTATAGTGACATAAATTGAAGTTATGTGCTGAATTGGTCCACTAAGTAATTTAGTTTAATTATTAAATTTGATTCAATATTTAATTTGGTTTAATAAAAGTGGGCTTCCATAAATGTATGCATTTAACTGATACATATTGGGACCATACAATTTTGAATAGATTAAATATTTAATAGAGAACACTTCTTTGAATTATTCAGTATGCAGACTAGATAACTGATCTACTCTTTCAAAATAGTACAAATGACACATTATAATAATAACATATTTCCAACCAAGAATATGTATAAAACACATTGAACCCAATGTTAGTTCATTTCCAGTCAAGCAAACCAATCTTTGCTTAATGGAACCGACCATTGAGAATTCATCAAGAAAGCTCCCAGAGCTGTTGTAACTCTAGTACAGCTCACAAAAAATAGGCTGTTAGAATATGCAGAATACTGTGGTGACAAAACGATTTTAAAAATTACTATAACAATATAATTTTCCTCTGTCTTTTATGAACAGCTAAATGTTCAAAAGATTTGTAGCTAATGGTGGTTTAGTGTTCTGGATCAGACTGAGTGGAATACTCAGAGCCACAGTTAAATCCTCTACTCAAAATACATACTTCATGTTGATGTTGCATCATGAGGAAAATTTAGAAAATGTAACATAATTTAGTGAACTTCAACACTCATCTAATTTCAGGTGTGTGTGTCATGTCAGCTGAAATAGATGGGACAATACTTAGCCAATACTTTTTTTTTTCCCCTAAGAACATTAATATTTATAAGCAGATGACTATGCTGAAGGATTTTGTTGAATTCAAAAATTATACATCATATAAGGATCCCTCTCCTTACTTGTTAGCAGGCAAGATCTGTATTTCTGTCAGAAATATATTACTCGACTGCCAGTGAAAACTACTATGCAGCACTTGTGATTTTTATGGTGTGGCTGTACAAATGCTTGTGCCAGCAAATCTGATGGAGCAGCACGGTAATGCCTGCAGACAAGAGTTGGTAGCATTGGCAGATGTGGAGCCAGCCTCTTCCACAATGAAAATGTATCTTAATAAGTTGGAGGGTCAGGTTTTTAGTCTGAAGAGAAGTAAAAGATAACCAAGAAGCTAAAGCTGGTAGAGAATATTCTTACTGCTTAAACACAAGCTTAGGAATATATTTGATTATCTTATCTACTGTAAGTTTGCTTCCACTTTGAAATTCTAAAATTTCTAAAAGCTAAATGCTTTTAGTTCAGTAGGAAAAACAATGCTTTCCTTATCCACAGTGAATGAAGCTTTTACAGGTGGTGTAAGAGGTACCAGGCCTTAGCACTCTGCTGTGCAAAGCCCTGGAAGGTGCTATGGTCTGCCTCCCTACCAGCTCCTCTATACCTGGGCATCATGGGTCTCAGGAAAGGAAGATGTGCCCAGTGAGCACTGGGGAAAATCTGGTATTCAGTTAGCTTGCGGAAAACAAGCCTGAAACCTTTGATTTTCAGAGATATTTTGAAGTCATGAAAAGAAAAGGAGTATGAATATGACCAGATTAATTCCTTCTTTGGTTAAAAGTCGTGGAAATGGAGTACTTGTACTTTTCGTCTATAAAAAGGTGCTTTCTAAGGCACAGTCCATCTATTTCTACTATTGATAAAAATAATAATAATAGTTCTTCAGCACACACAAAACTGATTAAATCTGTGGAATTTCACATGCAGTATAGATGGCCACTGTGAATATCTTTGTAGGAATGTAACCTTAGTAACCAAATCAAAATAATAACTATAGTATGTATAAATAAAAAACATCTATTGATAAATCAATGTTCACTTAATTTTGTTTTGATTGGAACACATTTCTCCATACATTTTTGTAATAACAAAATGAGTTTAGGTAAGATTTTTGATGCCCTTGAGATTATTCTTGACTTTAAAGTATTTGAATTTATAAATAATCTGATAGAAAGTTAGAAATGGAGTAGTGGAAAAGGCAATATTTTACTGATACTATAGAATAGCAGCAACTTTTGCTACAAGAAAATAGCTAGCAAACTTGTTCAGGTTTAAAACATATTTTAAAAATAGATTGCTAAAGGGATGTGAAAAATTTGATTCTTTTTGTTTTATTTTTTATGCAGTGGGAAAATTAATGTTAACCCTGTCAGGTTAAACAGCCTTCCATAAATGATATAAAGTTAGATATATTTTTCAAATCAGAATTCAAACTCTGAAAACAAAATACTTTCTTCATCTAAGACTCATTTTTCAGACTACTGTTGATAAGAAAATGCTATTTTTAATAGCAATGACCAAAATCAAATATCATTCTATTACTGAAATATAATAGTTTTGTAAATGCTTAGTAAGTGACAGAGTGGATTTTCAAGTCTAGTCATTAATGTTTCAGTTCTTGAGAAGAAAAAAAATGAAAGTACAAAAATAACCAGTCTATCACAGGCCACTTAATAAATATTTTTGAATAAACGTGCAGAACTAATGTAAAACATAAAATGCAAACATCATCTCTTAGAGTTTTATTTTCATTTTTTTTCTGTCATCAAGATAATGAGGAATTAACAAGATATACACAAACTAAAAGGTGTCACTAAGTTTCTTTTTTTTTTTTTTTCCAAGGAAGTTGCGCTCCCGGAGGGATGGGGAGGAGAATCGAAGGAATGTAACTCCCACGAGTTGAGATAACAGCTCTCCAGTAACTAAGGTATAATACAAACCACTACTGCTACCAATAATAATGATAAGAGGAATAACAAGGGAAAAGGACACAACCGCTCACCACCCGCCGACCGATACCCAGCCCGACCCGAGCAGCGATCTGGGCCTTCTGGGTAACTCCCCCCAGTTTATATACTGGGCATGACGTGCTGTGGTATGGAATACCCCTTTGGCCAGTTTGGGTCAGGTGTCCTGTCTCTGCTTCCTCCTGGCTTCCCCTCCTCTCTGGCAAAGCATGAGACTGAGAAAGTCCTTGGTCAGAGTAAACATTACTTAGCAACAACTAAAAACATCGGTGTTATCAGCGTTGTTCCCAGACTGAAAGTCAAAAACACAGCACTGCACCAGCTACTAAGAAGGAGAAAAAATGACTGCTGTAGCTGAACCCAGGACATTCTGTCATCAAGATAATGAGGAATTAACAATATATACACAAACTAAAAGGTGTCACTAAGTTTCTTTTTTTTTTTTTTCCCTGAATTTGAATCAATGAGCATATTGAAAGACTGAAAGCAGTATGATCAGGAAAAGGAAGAATAAATTTGAAGCTGATGAAAACTTGTCTAGAAAGCACAGCCAGAAAGTGTTCAAAAAGAACATCAAAAGTCATGGACTTCCCTGCTCTGATATGACATAAGAAATGGTTCTTACTGTAGCCTTTTCCATGATGAGACTTGATACAGTTTTATTCAGCAGCGTAAACTTCACTGTAAATTTTGGGCCTTTTTCACCGTTTGCACTCAACAGGAGCATAGTAGAATAAAGTCACTGTATAATTTCATGTCCTTTTCTAGCATGCCAAATTCACAGTAGCCTCTGGGAAACCTGGAGTGTTTGCACTGTGATATGGAAAGTACTGTCCTACCCCAAGTTTTCCAATGCTTCTCAAGAATCCTAAAGGAGGAGAAATGGATATGAGAGAAGGGGGAAAGAAAGCGCAGTACACTGGATGATATGCAGGTTATGTGAATTTCATTTTGTGAATAATTTGCAATTTCATACTTTCACTGAATTTTAAATTCCATTAAATCACCAACCTGCAGCTAAGATCAGCAGTTTAGGGTTTCAGTCTGGACAATCTAAAGCAGCTGGAAAATGGCATTGGCTAAGATAGTGTGTACGAAAGTGCCTCAGTCAGGTTTCTACACTTAAATTGATTAGAAGCTTCAGCCAGAGCCCCTTAGTGTGTACTATCTGTTGAAGTGAGGGTTAGTCACTGAGCAAAGAAGGCATGTCATATGAAGATTGAGAGGGAGTTAGCATTTCTTATCTGTTAACATGACCTTTTCTATCTCAACTACTACTGGGAAAAAATAGGGAAAATGAAGGAGGGCAAAAAAACCAACAAAACAACCTGCAAAAAACCCACAAGAAAACCTTGAGAACAGATCTCTCTTTTTAAAAGAACTCTTCTGTTACAGTGTTTTAAGCATTTGTGCCAGATTTCATATGATCCACACTCCTGATCGTTGGGTACATTCACACACACAAACACAATTAAAAACATAAAGAAAGGGGAAAAATTCCATGGAGAAAAATATAACCATAGTTTTGGATGAAACTGCTGTCAGTGTATGAGAGCGTTCTGGCAGTATGCTGAAACTGTCATTAATGAAAAGATGATTTATCTTTTATACTAACTTTACAAAACCTTCTTTACATAAAGTCTGAAATAAGCCAGCATATCAGTAATGTTAACATTGCATTAGTTACATTCTTTGCTAATGGATTAATTCAATTTATGACAAAAGAAACATTTAACTGTCCAGTTTTGTTTGCCTTAAGTGTATATAAACTTGAAATACAGTCTCTTTGACAAATGAGGTTACTAGAAACTAAATAGAAAATCTTATTTGCCACCACAGTGGTGACATGAAGAATTGCAGCCTTTAGCTCAGGGCTACCGAGCTCTTAATAATGAGAGAAAGGTACTCCATCTTCACCTATAGCCACAATTACAATGAACAAAAATAGCTGCCAAGGCTTCTACAAAAAATATTCATGACAGTGTGAAAAATATTGATTTTAAAAGCCAAGAAATGAAATATCTTCTAAAGTGCTTCATTCAGTCTAGTTATTATTTTCCAGAAGAAACTGAGGCAACTACAAAGCATTTTGCAGAAATCCTACATTAAAAAGAAATCTTCCCAAAATCAGCATAAACAAGCAATCCCAAATTCTCCACAAATTAGTGCAGCTCTTGAGTGATCAGGTCACATGCAAATTTTTTTTATCTTTTTTTTCCCCCACAGTAAAAAAAATTGAGAGAAATGTCTATATGTGTGTGAACCCCTGGAATGCAATAGCACAGCCTATTGCTCTGAGCTGCTCAGTGTGTCATGCAGTTGCACTGCATGCTGATTCTGAGTCATTATAGTCACTGCATGTTGGATTTGCAGTGTGCTTCTGAGCCATTAGGCATGTCAGATGAGATGGCAAAGCCTGCTACTCTGAGTCACCATGCATTTCTCAGAGTTAGAAAATTTCTTTCTGTCCTTCCTGCATTAACACAGTATGTATGTTTGGTACACAAACACAGGGAAGAATGGCTTAATTTAGAACAGAATACTGCTTTTATTGCAAAGTGGGAAAAATGATGGTCAGGGAAACATGTTATATAATCTCAGATGTTACAAATCCTTTTTGTTACCTAACCATGCTTTTAAGTTTAGCTTTGATAGTAGTTAGCATTTTGAAAGGTGTCTAGGTACCTCATTTCCACTGAAATCACTGGAAGATAATAAATATCTTTAACAATCTAAGTCTATGTAGTTTCAGAGACTTAGCCTTCATTTTGAAAAGGGTCTTAGCAGCCAAATGTTGAAAGCATTTACATTAGGAGTGTAAAGATGTGGACAGGTACCCTAATGAGATTTTCAAGGTGATTAACTCCCACTGAAATCAATGCAGCCTAAGTCCCTTTGGCTTTCAGTAGGATTAATGATTGTCTGTAAGTAAAATTCTTTTGGAAATGGGCCTTCTGTGTTTTCAAAAGTCTTACTGGTGCTCCCTAAACTACAGTGCTGTTATTTTAGTGTACAGTTTTTAGCTTGTTTGATATATACAATTATTTGATAGCTTCTTACCCAGATTAGCCAGATACAGTTACAGTCCTCTCCAAACTGTTCATCTGTTTGAACCAAATTGAGTTAGGGCTCAGTTCACAAGAAACCAATATTACTGCATGTAGCTTAGCCCATAGCTCACAGGTTAGAAATACGGTGAGCCACACTTTTGTCCTTCCCTTACTTGAGAGCATCGGAGCCCATGGGTCCCAATTTCACCATGTTCTAGCAAACTAGGGGATCACTAACATACAGTTTTACTGCCCAGCACTTGGTACATAGTAGAATAAGAGGAAGTGAGAGAAAAATGTTTTTGAAATCACTATACTCTGGCATTTAAAAAACTGTTATGTGACAGATTCAAGTTGTAGCCCACACCATTTTCTTTTTTATTCCAGACTGGTGTAGATTTACGGGGAGGTATATAAACTGAATATAAGCAGCCCTGTCTAGGTGACAACTCTTAAATATACGGTTGACTATCCTCTCAATCTTCCTGAGCAGCACCTTATTCTCACACATTCATAGCCCTGCCAGTGACTACCCTGAGGATATACAGGTGGGATTCATGCCATGTGACCTGAAATTCATCCCACAAGACTTGATCATGTATATTTATGTTTACATACATGTACATGTGTATGCATATATATCATGGATATATATGTTCAAAACAGCTGACGTAAATCAGGGCTTAATCACTTCTTCATTGTACAGTAGGTAGGTGTTGGAAGTTCAAGCTAAAAGCTAGTGTTACCCTTTGTCTCTTCATCTTGTAACCTCCTGACATCCGAAATACGTCATTTCCATGAAGAGAAATGCAGGTCCATGCCAGATGTGACTCTCTGGATGTGCTGAAACAGGGTTCTCCCCAAGCCATCTTTGGTGTGGCATCTTCTTAGCTCTAGATATTTAAATAGTCATCAAAGGAAAGACAGACAATGAATAGTTAGCAAATGTAATTCAGAAATGAACTTCTGGATTCCCATGTCAGTTTAATCATTTTTAAAAAAGATATAGCTTCACTGGGAGTGGTTGTGAAAAATTATGTGACAACACTTCAGTAGTCAGATGCTTCTTGATTTTTATTTTTTTTTAATAGATGCCCAAGTTAAGTTTTTCATGTTGAGAGATGTTTTTTGATCCTTTTAAGTGAGGAAAATAAAATAAGGAACAGAATGATCTATTTTTTTCCTCTTCTTTGGTTTGCCATACTGACTAGAATAAAATAAGAATTTAAGAAATAATCATTCTCGTAGTTCTGGTTACCAGCTCCTGGTTCATGGAAATAGAAAACAGATTAATGAGTAAAGAATAACAATTTTAGGGGGAAAAAATATAAATCAAAAACCCAAACCGCAAACAAAAAAGCAAACACAAAAAGAAAACCATTGACAAACATATAGAAACAAAACATTTCTTGTTTATGCATGTAGGTGTTTTAACTAGATAATTTCAGGATGGGTAACACTCAACTATTTTAAGCAGGCTATATTAATTATTTGGGATAATATTGTGAACTCTTTAAAGTGGCATTGAGCTTTCTGAGATATTTTGGAAAAGTACAATAATGCCAAAAAATAAATGTCTGTAATGGTAGCTGAGGAGTTACAGAAGAAACAAAGCTATCCTGTTAAGGAAGGATCAAGAAAAGCTTCGTGCTTTTAGGACTCTACTTGGTATTCTTTTGAAAAACATTAAGCTTGGTTTTGGTATTTTACTTTTAAACCCCTTTACATATAATCATATAATCATAGAAGTATTTAGGTTGGAAAAAACCTTTAGGATCACTGAGTTCAACCATTAACCTAACACTGACAAGTCCACCACTAAACCATGTCCCTAAGTACCACACCTATGCATCTTTTAAAACCTCCAGGGATGGTGACTCTACCACTTCCCTGGGCAGCCTGTTTCAATGCTTGCTAACCCTTGCAGTAAATGAATTTTTCCAAAGATCCAATCTAAACCTCCCTGGGCACATTGAGGTCACTTCCTCTTGCTTTATTGCTTGTTACTTGGGAAACCAACACTCACCTCACTCCATCCTCCTTTCCAGTAGTTGTAGAGAGCAGTAAGGTCTCCCCTCAGCCTCCTTTTCTCCGGGCTGATCAACCCAGCTGCTCTTCACAAGACTTGTGCTTTAGGTCCTTCACCCGCTGCCCTTCTTTGGACATGCTCCAGCACCTTGATGTCTTTCTTGCAGAGAGGGGCCCAAAACTGAACACAGTATTGGAGGTGTGGCATCATCAGGAATGAGTACAGCAGGGCAATCACTTCCCTTGTCCTGTTGGCCAAACTGTTTCTGACACAAGCCAGGATGCCCTTGGCCTTCTTGGCCACCTGGGCAGCCTGTTGGCTCATACTCATCCAGCTGTCAACCAATACTTCCAGGTCCTTTTTTGCCAGGCAGCTTTCCAGTCACTATTCCCCAAGCCTGTAGTGTTACATGGAGTTATTGTAATCCAAGTGCAGGACCCAGCATTTTGCCTTGTTGAACCTCACACAACTGGCCTCAGACCAATTGATCCAGCATATTCAGATCCCTCTGTAAAGCCTTCCTACCCTCAAGCAGATCAACACTCCTGCCCAACTTGGTGAAATCTGCAAATTCATGCTAATGGAACCAGGCACATATTTTTTTCCTCCAATCACAGATTTGTGTATCTGAAAAAAAAAAAAATATAAGTGATAAAGAATTATGTTATACCTATAGTTGTTAAAGCAGGTTTTTTTTGTTTCATTCATTCCAGGTAACACAAGGAAAACGCTTTAGGTCTGATTTGGTTGTACACTTGCTTGGTTTTTTATGTTTCTTCTTGGACAAATACTCAGTAAGAGTTGAATTTTGTCCTAAAGAAACGTCTTAGACAAAACATGTATGGAAGAAATGCCCAGGACATCAGTGGCATATAGGCTGTGCACAGCACTTCTGCCACAGAATGGATTTTGTGTTGAACAGTGCTAGACAACCTTTGAAATATTTCAGTTGTAGTCTAATGACTTCTTTATTAACCCCATTACCATATGAATATGTATCAGGGGAAAGCTATTGGCAGATGCTCTAGAGACAATAGGAAGTTAATGGACCTTATCTTTAGCTGATGTCAAATACTGTAGCTCCACCAAAATCTGTACAGTTGTTCTGGCTTATGTCAACTGTGGGTCTAGTGCCAGGAGTCAGCCTTGAGGAACGTCATGCGTGATGCAGTGTCAGGAACTGCACTGCTGGAAGCAGTAAGCCTCACCCTGCATTTTTTTTATTCAGAATGCAAGATACACAGTTTTCACCCTATGTCATCTTTTGAACTCAACAGGATATGTGGCATGAAATTAGTAAGGGTTACAGAATTAGCTTGTGAGATAATATGCGTTTCTTT
>NW_009945141.1:0-2066 GCF_000696875.1 Nestor notabilis | reverse complement strand
CCTGCTGAAGTCAATGAACATTTATAGCAAAGCAGTTTCACTGTTTTAGCTTCAGTTTTACAAGTCTTTGTGTTTTATTGGCTTTTTTTGAAGCTCCAGATCCTCTGATTACTCATCAGTCTCAACATCTATTTAAAACCAGCATGTTTTAATTTGCCATTTGGTCCCTAAAGAGTTGAGTCTATAGAAGCAAGTATAAATAATTCCTTTTAAAAAGCCTTCATGATTTTAAACTATGCTCAGGAGCTGGGAAGCTTGAATAGTGATTCTGTAATTATTTGGGATTGCCATTTTCTTTCAGACTGATCCACTGATACGACAAATTTCACATTGAATACAGCTGCATTAGCAGGACTCAGAAGATACTGCCTTTCAACTGCACAGGCATAATTCACCAAGCTTCCTGATGTGCCTGAGTGTGTGCGTGGGGGATTTTACTTTTTTTACTTTTTAAGTTGGAGGGTTTATTCACACCTCTTACCTAACAGTTGTGTCTGACATCCCAGTGAAGTATAGGAAAATAAGAATACCACTCTGATGAATATTCATGCCTGATGAATAGTTTTAACATTTCCACAGCTGGACTCTGGCTGAGCAGTCACAGCAGAAGTCAGAAAGTAATATATGTGAAATGAAGCTATTTTCAGGCTATATTTTCCAAATCAAATTGCCAGCTGAATGCTGATAGCCATGGATCAAATACTGTAGCCTGCAGTAAGTAGGCTCATACTGCACCAGCAAGCACACATAGATATGAGACTATCTTGCGCACAGTGATTCTGCTTATATAAACAACTCTATTCTTTTCAATAACATTATACAATACCTGTAAACAATGCCATCAGACTGTAGAAAACAAGAGTTTCCATTTCAATGAAATATCAATGTCTACGTGCTGGAAAATGGATCTGTTTTATCTGAGTACACTTTGGTTTTTTTAATAAATCAGTTATAATAACTGAACCAAATGTTTTCTGCTTAGTATGTTGAATTAGGCAGACAAAGCTGGTGGTTTTTTGCTTGTTTGGTTGTTTTTTTTTTTGTTTGTTTTTTTTTTTGTTGTTGTTGGTTGGTTTGTTTGTTTGTTTTTGTTAGAAAGGAACGACTGTTGTTAGATCTATAATCAAGTTAGAAATGAATATATTAACCAGTCAAAAGAAAAGAGCTTATCTGAAATTATTCATACTGATAGCAAAGTTTCCAGGCAGTAATGAGAAATAAAAAATATGAAATTAAAAAGAGAGAAGAGCGATGGACAAGAATAAAAGAAAGATTTACTTGAAATGGCTTGAAATAGTCTAACAGAGTGTTCATTCATAATTAAGACAAAAGACTTTTCCATACTCTGCAGTTTCTTGTCTACTTCTTCAAATGAGAAAGGCCATGATACCATAACAGCAGGGACAGAGTTCATCAAAGGAAGTTGGTGTCATGAGTGTCATTAGTTACAGAACAAGTCTTAAGCACATTAAATGGACTGAAATCAACTTTAGCACATGTAGTAGAAAACTTCTTATGGTACCAATCTTCCTTTTCTTCTAAGTACCAAATTTTTCTTAATGAAGAATACTCTTCTGATTTTTTTCAAGAGATTCTAATACAGATAATGTGCCATTATCAATGACTGCTAACAAAGGTTGCTCTCCTCATTGTGGGATTTGTACTCTTCTAGACTATTCTGTTTTCAATAACCTATTACTTCAATGAACTTTAAGAGCTGCAGTAGTGGTTTTCCCAGTGAGTTGTACCTCAGGGTGAGCATTCTTCAGAATATTTCAACAAAAATTTGGGCCAGATGTTTCCTGGGACATGAGAGAGGAAGGGGAAAGAGGTATTTGTTTCTCCACATGAAAAAATCTGGAGACTTCTATTTAAGACTCTATACTCCAGAGTGGGGATTGAAATTAGGCAGAGATATGGTCTCCATGAAAACCAGCCCATATTTTTTCATTATGTTAAACTTTGAGGAACACCATTTCCCATGTACACAGGATAGCTTCAGCAGAACTTCATTTCCTCATTCTAATTTTTAATTTTTATATTTTGTGAGCTCTGGACAGTGCTGG
>NW_009945140.1:21030-46081 GCF_000696875.1 Nestor notabilis | reverse complement strand
GAGTCATTTACCACAACTCTTTGCATGCAGCATCAACCTAGGCCTAAGTATTCCCAAGGTAGCTTCTTCTTTTTTAAGAAAAGGCAATAGAAAGGACAACTATCTACAATCTTAAGCCCATATTTAGAGAATTAAAAATAAACAATTCACTTCTTAAAAATTGCCTGGTAACAGTACCTTCAGAATCAGAGAAGCTCCCGTAGATGAAGGGTATATCAGGTCAGTCTGTCTCTCCATGAAGGAAAAGACAGAACCTGCACCAGAAGCAATGTTTGCAGACACCTCATCTCCCACCTCCATCTTTCCTAAAATGAAGGTTAAAGCTGACAGTAAAACCAAGTCCAAGCTCTCCTGATTTCTGGAGGGCCAAACATAAAGGTGATTAAAATGGTGGGTTGCACCAGCTGCTGCTTCATCACTTGAGTAAAAGCAGGTGTGCAGCTTAGAGGCATGGGAGTGCTGAATTAACCCTATTAGCTCCATTTTGCAAATCCCCCACACCTCCCTCCACAGACAAACCTGCCCAGGCTCTGTTGGGCCTTATACCTGTGAAATGCTCCCAGCTATAAATAAGCTCCTCTCTATCAGCACGTAAGACTGGTCACCTGCTATACATTCAGGCACGTGATGAACCTCATGCCGTGAGCTCAGCTAAACTAGGGAGAGGAGGCATCTAAATGCAAGTGCAATTAAGGGCTTGTTAGTATGCAAAATCATCATGGTTCCCACCCAAAGCCTGTAGCAAAGCTAATCAGAAGCAGAGCTAGGCTTGCTCAGGGCTGCTGAGGTTCTTACCCCAGGATGTACAAAACAATGAGTCACCTACAAATCAAGGGGGGTGGGAGGTGTTGAAGTAATATCTCTGGTTGTGGGGCTCTGAGAGGAAGCTGGGGTATAGATAGACCTGGGCTGGAGAACTGCCTCACTGTGTCAGCAGAGGTAGTGTCTTGTGTCTGACTGATACTTCAGTCAGTAAAACGTGGTATTGTGCCCTCATGGTAAACACAGTCCCTAGCCTGAATGATGCCTCTGTGGAATAACCTGTTGCATCTCAAATTTAGCTAACTGTCTGGCAACACAGAGCTATTTTCAAGGCTAGGAAGCCTGAACTTTTCCTCTCAGAGGCTGAGGCAAAGGAATGAGAGAGTAACTGTGAAAAATGTATGCATATGGAGAAGAAGAGCTGTTATTCTATATCGTGCAACGTCTTCCCATTTGAAAAGCTGCCTGACTCTTCAGATAGATAAGCTTTTGACTGCGATGGGATGGCTGTGGAAAGGGATAATGCAGGGGTTTGGACAGCAGTGGGACAAGAAAGTGTTTGCTATGCAACCAGTGGTACAAGATGTTGCAGTGTTTTGTCATCAGTATTTTGCAGAACTCTCCATAAACTAAACTGTTGACCGCCTTGCCCAAAGTCATGGCTTATTATCTTCATATCCAATATAAATTAGCAAGATGTGGGTGTCACTGATACTGGGACAGCATAACTTGCATAATTTCTGGCACTGTGATCTGTAAAATAATTCTAACTATGTGCAGGGAATGACTACAGCAGGAAAAAGGAGAAGATTTATGATTAAAACAGGGAGGAGGAGCCACCAGCATCAAAATTGTGCCGATTCATCTTCCCCATATTTTACATTTTAAACTTAAGCTCTTTTCCTTCCCCCACTAGATATCCCTAGGGTCAACCAAAGATCCAGCAGGTGTATCTAGTTTCATAGTCCCCAAGGCAGCAATATAAAAATATTCACTTTTTTTTTTTTTAGTTTACTTAAAACTTTTGGAGTTGTAGCACAAATCAGAAAACTTAACTGGGTCCCTTGGAGATGTTCACCAGAGTTAAAGTTGCAAGCTAAAAGGGAAGCAGGGCCTTTATTCTTAATTAATTCTTATTTAACTTAAATATCTGGCAATCAGTTGGACGAAAATCTCTCTTTGTTTAACATTAAACAGCTGCTGTTCCATTAATGCTTGCATAAGCTACACATCTGGGTTCCCCAAGGAAGACCTCCAGCAAGAAAAACCTAAAGAAATATCAGATCTCAAAAACCGTGCTTCTCTTTTTCTTAAGAAGGGGGAGGGAGAGAGTAGGGGGTTCAGAAACACTTTCCAAAGCTTTCGGAGGCTTTCCACAGTTGCACACTCTCTTTAAATTCGGTGTTCTTAGCAGGGGACTTTCACTTTTCATGGCCAACTGCAATAGCAGGCTGCATGGGTGCATGAACCCCAGAACCAGCGTGAGGAGGGTAAGCTCAGCAGGGAAACGCAGGGCGTAGTCTGACCAGATACTGTCAGATGTGTAGACCTGCAAACGTGCAGTCATAAGAAGCAGACCTGACGTATCATCCTGGACCAGAGCTCCCCCAGGTACTAATGGTTTCAGAACCTGAGGCAGAGGTCTTAGCTGTGGGGCTCCCCCTGTTCCTGATGTAAATATCACTGTCTTAAGGAGACAACTGCCCAAGCCATGGCAGCACAAGTCAGGTCACACTACTGTCTTGGCCACCAGTGGGTGAAACAGCCATCATGTAGTCCAGTGCAAATGTTATCCTCATTAAGCCTGTGCCAAGCGATTTGCTAGTTCAGCTCATCTGAATTGGCTGTGGGTATCCGAATGCAAAATAAGCACTTTCCCCTCTTTAATTATAGTCTTTATGTTTCATGATTTAGGTTGCTGCTGTCATTGTTTGCAAGAGAGGATGGGGTTGCACAACAGTGTGTAACACGATACAGCTGCAGACAGGGCTGCTCAACCAGCGCAAAACCAAATAGAAAACAGCTTCTTCTGTTAGCCAACAGCTGAACAACAGCAGGGACATCTCAACCATCCCTTTTCCACCGGCAGGGGCAAAGGAAGGCCCATGGGCTGCCCCTTTGCCCAGTTCATACCCACATTATTACAGCCACCAGCATCTTGGCAAGATTTGACCAATTTCTCTCCGGTGGGTCCTGCCTAGGAGAGGAAGCCAAACTGGTTCTGTGCAGAATGTAGCTTTTGATGGGAGTGTTGGCGTGTTTATTTGAAGAAAATGGGAAAGTCACCCCAACGATTTCACTTTTCATTCACCAAGTGTCAAACCTGGTAGGTCTCCCTCAGGCAAAAGTCCAACTTGTGTCAGCAGGACTGTTGGGTTTGTCTGTTTTGTTTTGTTTTAAGCAAGGCCTGTAGGATCCAGTCTGGCAACTCCTCAGCCATCATGTTCGGGTCCAGGATCAGTTTGTACTTGACCAGATCCTCATTCTTCTGAGACAAATTCTGTGGAAAGAAGGGACAGTGTTGCACCAAATGAGCATCAGTGTTTGCTTTATGCACTTCTGCAGCCTACAGGATGTTCTGAGACCAGAGCCTGGGACCAAATTTTCTTCTTGCCTTCTTCAATGTAGTTGCTCTGAAGTCACTGCTACCAGATAAGCTACAGAGCATAGCACAACCTTATGTGGACACTTGGACTGAGCGACTTATTTTTAGCTCAAAACTCTACCTAAAGAGTTGCCTGTTTTAACGGTCCAGCGCAGCCCTTGGTGGTACCTGTGAAAATTTCCCTCCATGCTTGGGTGGTACAATATTAAACTAAACTAGTCCAAAATCACACAACCACTTTAATGTGTTGCAGATGTGTGTGGATGTTGGGGTTAGTTTGTACAGCACCTTTCATCCCAGTGTTTTAAGCGGAAGGAGCTGTGCAGATGTAACCATTTTTAAAATCAGTGCAGCTTCTGGGGGAAAAGCTACACCGCAATTTATTGGTTTTGCTGTTCTATCCAAAATAGAAATTTTAAGTATGTTGACTGTTATTCTGGAATATGAGGTGTAGGATTTGTCAAATGAAATGAACAGCTGCACATGCTCTTTGCTGCACAGACATAGACTAGGGAGTTTAGAAGCTGATGAGTGCTACTAGATGTAGAAAGACCACCTGAAAACCCCATGGGTGCAAATTCACAGCCACAGAGATGTGACCTAGAAATCCTTTTCACACATGGTTCCTAGTTCAGCTTATTGCACTGACCTATAATGGCAGCTTAGAAAAAGTAATCCATCTAACAGAGCAGTTTTTTAACCTGATGCATGCCCAAACCTGATCCAAGCACATCCTGTAGCGCTTTGGCTACCAAGTGCGGATTGCTATTAAACCGACTGCTGCCTACATTAGTCAGGAACATTGCTTACTAAGTATGTTCAGACTTCTGGTTGTCTTGCACCCGCCTATTATCTGATCTTGAAAAGCTACCCGTCATTCCCCTGTCGGTGAAGGCATTGCAGATGGCTACGTGTCAGAATTGCAGCTCTCTGCAGATCAGGTTGCTCTGTAGTACATCATTCTCAGTTCAGGCAGCGAGAAAGGAGATGGAGAGCACAAAACCCCCATCTAAACCATGGCCAGCTAAACACATGACTTTTATGCCAGTTCAATTTCCTTGGGACTTTCCCAGCAGTTTTACCCCAACTGTTTGCAAGCAGTGTTGTGATTCAAGATTTCTTTTTCTGGCCCAGGCATCCTAATAGTTCTTCAGCCTGGCTGCAAAACTACATAAACAAGGATGAAATTCTGGCCCATGCAAATCACAGCAAAACTCCCACTGATTTGAATGAAGTCAGGCTTCCACCCCCCACCTTCCAGAATGTACAAACCCAGATTTAAAATACATTTCATAAATAGAGCACAAAAACTGTTCTGTCCAGGCTGGATAGAAGAGGGAACATCAAAGATTGCAGCCTTGCTGTTTTCATTAAACTTTCACTGAGGCTGGCTAACTGTGATGAAACAACAGTTGCAATCCTGTGTTCTTATTGAGATTGTTATCAAAATTAGCAAAAGTCGTTAAAGAGGTAGAAAGCTGTAAATGAAGTTAGGCTTCAGCCCTGGAACTTTCCTGCAACATGTCTCAGAGTGCTTGTTTTTCTGCTTAACTGCAATTCATCTTTCGTTTTCCCCTGTCACTTACGGCCTCCAGTCCTCAGTAGGATGCTAAATTCCTTGGCAAAGAGATGCAGGCTGTGTCGGTACCATTCTTCATACTCATTATTAACTCATCTGCAAAATTCCTTCCAGATATTTTACTGCTTCCCTTGTGCTGCTCCAATACAGCCATGTACCTCCATACAGTCTTAAAGATTTTGGTTTGGGGGAGAAAACCAGAATTCCACAAGACTCAATGAGCACCAGGCTTTCCAGGGAGCCCGTACTGGTTCACGAAACGCTCCTGAGGGAGTAACATGCTGTACCTTGCCCGCAGATAAGCACCAGCAAGCCATTCAGCAGGGAACTGCATGGTCCCCACTTGGTAAGAAATGCAATCCCTCTAAGTCAACAAGGCAGGCAGGGCACCGATAGCTTTCTCAGAACAGAGCAGACATTATCACATGTCTGGTAGTGAACTAGCAGAGACTGACACTGTGTCTTTGCTACCACAGTAAAGCATTTCACAAGTAGTGCTGTCTGAACTCTCTCCAAGTGTTTGGGAAGTCCGGAGCACTCTCTCCCCGACTACGTTCTGCAGGTCTCCTGTGGTCTGCAGAAAGCTTATGGAGTTCAAGGGCTGTGCTGTTGTTATTCTTTGTCCACCGTCTAAACCACATCTACAGCTGTTAGGAAAGGAAAGTACTTTACCAACAGGAATCAAAGCAGGATGGGATGTGGCAGAAGCAAAGAGCAAAATATGGGGTTTGCACTGAGTGCAGGGAAGAAGAAGAGGTGCGGTATACAGTGAAAACTAATGAAGAGATCTCCCCACATTCTCTCTCCAGAGATTTGTCTCATACTATGAAATCGCTGGGAAAACCCCTGAGCTAAGCAGATTTCTTTCGCTGAATGCACAAAACCTGTGTTGTCCCAAGGCTCGCGGGGACAGGCAGCCATTAGAGGGCAGCAGGTATCTAACATATGCATTGACGGGTCCCTTTTCTGATACAGGATGTTCCGACCAGCAGAACTCGCTGGGAAAAGCAAGAGAAGTTATCCAATTGCGGGGGGGAAGAAAAAGTCTCTCCTTAAAGAAGCCCTGTTAGCCAAGCACCTACCCACAGGCAGTACAGCCACGTACCATGCTATGCCAGGAATAAAAGTGTTGTAATGTCTCGCCCTGAATGAGCCATCCTGCCCAGCTATTATCCTGGAGATGTAAGAAAGAATTAAATTTCTGGCAAACATCCTGACTTAACAGCTGAATGGAAGTCTGGAGTGAAATATTCATCCCATGGGCTGCCCTCTAGCAATGAAAGCAATGAAAACAGAAAAGGGGAGTAAGCCCAAAAACACATGAGCTGGGATACTTGTGATCACGATGTTATTTGTTTTGCAAGGAGCAACAAAGGCTGACCCTACTGGCTAGGTATGGCCGTCATTGCTTTTTATGTCACCTGGTCCTCAGGTGGGTGACCTGGCCACTGAAGATGAGATGCGCTCAGAGCAAGTTGCAGCATCTTTCCAGGGAGGAAAGGCAGGACTCTTGCCCTGGCCGAGCGTGTTTCAGCAGGAGGCACAGTTTCACTGGCAGCTCCTCTCCATCCCACTGACGGGAAGGTGAAGTCTCTCAGAGAGCATGTGGTGTGGGGTAGAAATAAAACTGGACTGGCACACCAGCAGCCACTCGGCTCACATCACCGAGAGCAACTCACTCCTGCACTCGCGTTGCCAACATTTTTAGGCAGCGAGATCTTGAGCCCAAGTCAGAGATTTGAAGCACAACATGATACGAGTGATTTCAAGTGACAGACACGCCTAGGGAGAGCTTCTCAGCCATGGGCTAACTCCAGCAGCCGACCACACTCCGTGCCAGGAACAAAATGTCCGTGGCCTCATGGGGATGCCCTGCGCTGCTGCAGTACCAGCCCTGGGGAGCTGGCTGTGCTCCCGGGCCCTGGCCCTACAGACAACAGCAGATTGGGCCAGCCACCTCCTTCCATACCCCAAAATACCCCTTGGAAGCCATTACAAGAAAGCCTCTCCTTCCCCGGCCACGAAACAAAGAGGGTGCCAGCACACCCTGTCTCAACAGCACCTCTTCCCTCCCCAGGCAGGCAAAATGAGGCTATTATGGCCATTGTAACTGATGGGCTGGTGAAAGCTCTGCATGGATGTGAGTACTGCTCAGCCCCAGCAGCATGGCTACCATGGATGGTGGGGGCCTGTCCCACAGCCCCACGAGCTCAGGGAAGGCAATGCCAGCTCCAGCCATCAGACATGTCACTGGTGATGGGGACAGGCCTAGACCTGGACAGGACTGGGCTGTGGGGAGCTGGAGACCAGGCCTGCTGCAGCGTCACGAGGACAGGGGCTGATGGCCTTAGGAGCTGACATAGGGTCCTGGGCCATGGGGGAGCCCTGGTGGGCCAGGCAGGGACATCAGGGTCTGGGTGAGGTGGGAGCTGCAGGTCTGCTGGGCCACCTCCACGGCACGCCGCTAAGCAGGGTCAGGCAGATGTCTCCTGATGGGGTCTTGCTAGCCCATGGCTACTGTGCCCAGCCTGCATGCACAGGCAGCCACAGCAATGCAGCCTGAGCCCCCTGCCCTCACCCTGTCCTCACCCTAACATCTACCTAACTTCCCAACTCGGTTTCTGCATGCCAGGTTTATGATGCCCATTTGCTTTTGTGTCAGCATTGTCCTTTAACTGAAATAGCTCCTCTTCCTCCTTAGCATTAACCTCCAGGATGTATTTATAGAGAGCGATCATATCCCTCGCTCACCCTTCGCGGTGCTGGACTATATAAGCCAAGCTCTTTTCGTCTACTTTTATAACCTCAACTCTCCAACGCCCTAATCCTCCCGCTGCCTTTTTTTTTGCACCTGTTCCAGCATGAATCAAACTTTTTTTAACGTGAATGACCATAACTGCCCTGCATTGTGCAGATGGCATGTCACATCGCTTTCTGCAACAGAATTAGTATTCCCCTCTCCCAGGCACACGCGGTTCATAACAGGCAGCCAGGGACCTCACCTGCCTCTCTCCTCGCAGACACAGAGTCATCTTAATTAACAGACTAGGTCCTGAGAGGACCACGATGTTCTGGGACAAAATAGCACTTGGTAACAGTGATATGAAGAAGTGCATTATGTAAACACAGGAGCATCATATTTTAACAGCTAGGAAAAGTTATTTGGGAGCAGTGCTGTGAACAAGATTTTTTAAATGTTTGAGAGCTGGAAAAGATCAAAATTCTTTTTCTGTGGCTATCTTTTACACTTAAAAACCTGTCAACTTTAATATGGAAAAAACATTGTGAAAGGGCTGTGTGGAAAAGGAGTGTCATGAAAACCGTTCACAGGCAGTAAAATTATTCTTACAACAGAAGAGCTAACCAAGTAAGATGTGTGCTATAAAGAGCAAATGATGGCCACTGTCCCACATGCCATTTGCAGTGTCTCTGAGTGACTGTATTACTGTTTCCCTGAGGCTGCTGTGCTGCTTCACCTTCCAGCATCCCTTTTGACACTCACCACGATCAATCCCAATGTTTCCATCTTTGATCCTTCCACTCTGGTGGAAGGGATCCAGTTTCCCTGGTGAAAGGATCCAGTTTTCTCTCTGTACGTGTAGGATCCTGAACATCCATTACTTAGAGCAATTCCAGGGCTTCTCTGCACTCTGTTTTTCTGTGGTGACCTGCTAGGGATCCCAGGCACAGCCCAGATGTACTGCACTGGAGCTCGTATCACATCTGACCAGACAGCTCTGTTCCTTTCTGAGCCCCCCAAACACCAGATGCCTGCACTGATAAAGGAGGATGACCGTTCCAAGTGCTTTCAGCTACCATCTTTATACTATCCATTATGATGTTTTGAAGGGCTGGAAAAGTCATGTAACACCTGGAGTCTCTTTTCTGACAAAGCTGGGGAGAGAGAGGATGGGGCAAGGAAACTTCTGCCCAGCTTCCTTGAGACCTCCCTGCACTAGGGAATAGTCCTAGTGCCACCAAAAAAGTTTAAGGGTAATAGTGCAAAGCCACAAATCTTCAGGCCCTTCAACTGCATCATCAACCCAAGTGTTTTTCTTCTCCCCTTTGTTTTCCATACTAGATGGATCTCGGTTGTTTACAGAAGCTGACCCCGAGGGAGTGCGCACTGACCTCCCGCGGGGACCCCCGTGCCCTCCGTCCTGCCATGCAGCCCTGCGTGCCCAGCCCGCTCTGCTGCTGGTCACTAGGGGCCACTCTCAGAGCTGCTAAGAGCAGCCAGCAGCTGTGTCTTGTCACTGTCCTCCCCTCCGGCCCCTGCCTGCTGCCCTGCTCGCTGGAGCTTAGCTGGGAACCGGAGGGGAGAGCTGGGAGGGAGGCACAGACAACTGGCAGGGGAGAGGAGCAGGGCTGGTGCTGGCTGGGAGCGGTGGGAGCAGGGAAAGGAGAGGAGATGAGGCTGGGAGAGGAAGATGAAAAACATGCTGCTGCAAGTCCTTCCCCCATGGAGTCTGAAGAGAAGAAAGCTGGTTGCTGACAAGGAAGATTAGGAGGCCCTTCCTCACCCATGCCAGCCCATCCCTGCAGAAAACTGCCTCTTTGGTCCTGCCCTGCGTCCTGTGGCAGAGCAGGGAGCTGGACCAGGGCGTGGGAATGAGGGGCCTCCAGCTTGCTTGTTACACATGGGGCACAGACATTTTATAGCCAGATGTCATCTTCCCCCAAATTCCAGCTGGATGTAGCACCCCTTGCGCTGTGCATCACCCCACAGCATCCTCAGCAAGGGAGGATCTATGAGGGAGAAAAGGGGCAGAAAAGGAGGAGGCACTGGGAAGCTGAGAGCAAGTGAGGCCAAGACGGTCCCTTGCCCCTGGAGAATCCCAGCAGACAATTCTGAGATGCTCTCCTTAATATAGCACCATCTGCCCAGCTATTTTCTCCTCTGGCTCGCACACAGTGATCTCCACAATCAGCATGGCTGGCATACTTGAGCTAGCTGCAGCCGAGCAGGGTCAGGCAGGGAGCAATCACAGCAGAGGCATAGCAGTGAGGACTTCAGCCCCAGCTCACAAAGGCAGACAGTTCTCTAGGTCCCTGAACTGTTTTTTGCTGAAGGCCATGCTGCTCCCTCTTCCCTGCTTTGACCTGTACTCACTACAGCAGCCAGCATGTGCTGCCTTGCACCCATTTCAGAGCAACCTGGTCCCTGGGGAACATGGCTTTGTGCAACAGGGGCTGGTATGTTGGGTAAAGAAGAACAGGTACACTTGGGCACTGGACTGACAAACAGTTTGGCAGGTCTCATGAATTTGTCACAAGTCACGTTATTCCATATTTTTTCATCACACCTCAGAGACAAGAGCATCATTCTTCTGCACAAACAGCACCTTGCAAAAGAAGCCAGTAGGAAGAATACCACATTTGTGGTTTGCTCTGTATTTATTACTCTGAGCCTTGCAGTTTTGGAGGTAAATTCATTTTTCCCTGCTTCAGGATGGTGGTAAAAGGACTATTAAAAGACAACAAATGCCTGTTCTTGGGCAGTGTACCTGCTTATATCTTTTTGGGGGTTCATCTATGCAGGCTTTGTGCTGTGTGATGCAGAACCAGGGCTTCACTTGTTTCTGTTGTTTACCCTGCATCTCACAAAGTTTGAGCTTCTGTGCAGATAATAATTACAACTGTTTGTATGTCTGAGCAAAAGCCTTATTTTTCTTTTCCCTAAAATGGGTGTGACACAGGGACAGACTGGGCAACGTTTGCAAAACATTTTGTACTGTGTGCTGATTGCTCCATCTTTTAGACTGAATTAGGGCTCCCGAGAAGTGGAGGAATTTGCCAGGAAGTTCCAGCAAGGACCAGTGACTTGCCTGGCACAGCAGAGGCCCATGCTTTCCCTGCAATGATAGCATGATGTCCACGTACGTACACTGAAACCAAACCCAATGATAAATTTCCTCTCATATGAAGTAATCCTACAGCACAAATCAAGATTAATTGACATCCTCGCGCCTCACCACAGCTGCACAAATGGTCAGTACAGCACAAGTGGGGCCTGTTCGCTCATTGTGAAGTAGCTAAGAGCAGACCTTGGATTACTGTGGTCTATAGTAATATATCACTTTCCATAAAAAGAAAAGAACATTGTGCTCTCTTTCCCAACACCGTTTCACCCCAGCTCATCCATTGCCCAGCAGTCACTCTCCTCTCCCAACACTTGCGTGGCAGAAGGAGCAGTTTTTAATGCTGGAGAAGTTCTGCTGTGCTGAACTAAAGCAAAAGGAGCAGGGAGAAGCAGCTGGGTGCAAGGCGAAGAGTTCTTTGACAACAGCAAAAAAAATGCAGTTCTAGGGGAGTTTCCAAGTTAACAGAAGTCTAAAGGCTATTCTGTCCTTTCTAATGCCTTCGAAGTGCTCAGCTGCAACAGGGGCAGGGAGGATATCTGTCAGAGGGAGCAGACTCCTCTCTCTTCAGACAAGTTTCATCTCAGTGAACAAAGGTGCTGTTGAGTTACTGCTCTGCTTCAGGTACAGTAGCCATACGTTATGTTCTCATATTGTGAAACCAGTCGTTTCGCAAACTGGCTTAAGTTTTCAGTAATTTTGCAAAATGCCAGGAGATAATAGGTATGCAGATGAAATCCTCACCCTCTGGCTATTACTAACTCCCTAACTCAGAGAGAGATGCAAAACCATTCTTACGTTCATTTCTACAACAAGGCAATCTGTTGTAATTACTTCTAAAGCTGGTCAGCAACACGCATTTTTCGATAGACCTAATTAGTATTCTCACCACTGAGCATTGTAACATCAGCCACTACATTTCAATCCTGCCCATAACATCTGCCTGTGTCTCCCGGTACTCTGGCCTGCCACAGCTCCATCACCCAAGCCAGCCTCTCCCAAATGAACATTAATCAACTGTCTGAACCAATCATAAAAGTTCTTTTCCATTAACCAGAGGAAAACTGAAGAAATGGTCACAGAGAAGGAGAGTGCATTTCAAGTGGCCCAAGCACAAGGAACTATACAGTGGGAGAAATACATCAGTTCCCAGATCCAGGATGGAGACGCAATCGTCCCAGTACACATTCTTCAGGGAAGGATCAGGGTCATATGCTGAATATCAGTCAACAGTGCAACACCATTGGGAAAAAGGCAAACAACATGCTGGATGTATAAACAGGAGAAAAGCCCTCGGGACAAGTGAAGTAATCCTTCCACCCAGGACTATCCAGGCTGGAGCTGGACTGCTCTCCGGTTTTCGACACAACACTTCAACACCAACTGACTGGAAAGAGTCCAGAAGAGAGGCACGAGATAGACCAGAGGTCTAAAAAACCAGGTCAGTGATGAAGGACCAAAAGAACTGCATCTGAGAACATTCCAATCAATACCAAGTTGGTGTAAGCACAGTTGCCTACAGAATAATCTATTTTTTATAGCTGCAGTACACTAGGATGCCCAGGGCACCAGTGTTTACAGAAGTGGTACGATGACAATGCCAGACAGCTTGCAAGTGTCTCCAACTTTCCATCACTTGGTGTGGTGATGGAGAAATCAAGCAGTGGGATAAAATGTCTGCAATGCCTTTCACAAGGAGACCAAACTTCTAGTCACTTTGTGAGTAAAACATGTTGCAGTCATTCCGTGAAATTACTTTACAGGAATACTTTTTATTCTAACCAATTGGGCCATGCTGTCATAATACCTGAGCGGTGTGCAATCTCAGGGCCTAGCAGAGACTACCAAGGGCAGATGGCTCCAAAAGCTGGTTTACATGATTTGACCACAGAAACCACAGGGGTCTTTGGCTGAGTTGAGACACAAAATCAAACCTTCTGAGATCATGCCCACCGTCCTCTCCATGCACTCTTCACCTTCCATGCTGTTCTTGTTCCTGTTCATCCATTTAGTGCAAGTAGCTCTGTAACTATACATTGCCAAGCCCAGCAAACTACCTGAATCCTGTGGGAGGTCACACAGCTTGCCCCCCCAAAATTGGGCTAAACCTAGTCACTTTTGACCTTGCAGGAAAATTCAGATTCAGAATCTGGCCTGGCAGCTGAAGCTACCTCCCACCCCAGCCCCTGCAAGGCAGATGCATGCCCACACAGTCTGCATCAGATTAGGGAAAGCCTTTCTTCGCTGCTGACATGTAGGCAGAAATTGAGCATGGAAATATCATAAAACATCAAGAAAAAATATCTGGTTATCACAGTGCTTGTTGCACAGGGCAGAAAAGGCCTAGCTGCTTTCTGTTTAAATCCTTGTTTGGCTCCAGGCATGTGTGCACACAACTTTCGTTTCCTCTTCTCCATCTCTGTGCTCACCCAAGCACACATTTCCCTGAAAGGGGGCTGCCAGGCACTCCTCAAGGTTGCTTTCTGACTACAGCAAGTAGCCTCACCAATGTGTAAAAAGAGATGACTGGAGTCATCTAGCAGCTCTCCTCTGGTGCCAGCCAGACCCTCTGACCAGAACTGCTTCTACACAGCTGCTGGCACTGCACTGCAGTGTGGTGGTACCCAGGCTGGGACCCTTGTAGCTGCAGCACTGCAGGGCAGCAAGGGCTGCAAAACCCCACCAGGAACCTTAGGTGAATGCTTCAGCAGTGAATCCTCACCCTGCACTGCACTGCCCTGGCTGTGCTGGCAGGCGAGCCCATGCTGGGGAGGATAAAGTTAACTCCACTCCATCGGCACAGCCTGCAGGGTAGATTGATTGTGGTACAGACACATCCCAAATTTCTAAGCCTGACGGTCAGCCTCAGGACTCGGCACTGATGCATCCCCAGAGAAATCCGAAAAAATAACTGATTCCATAAAAGTAGCCTATTGGTGCTAACTTCCAAAAGGCTTTTTCCACTAGTTTTTGCTGACAAACGCGAAGGCTCTGCCCCCCAGCTATCACAAGGGTATCTCCACACCAGGACCCACATCTGCCAAGGCAGAGGTATGGATTTACAGCACTGGCTTTTGCAGAGTATAATCCTGAGCCTCAGGGATCAAGGGTTATGACATTTTTATGGCTTCTCTTCTCTCTTCCCGCCCCCCACCCCCCTATGAATATGAAGCAACTGTAAGGAAAAACATCTGGTTTCACTTTTCTTTTCTCCACCACTGTTCCCATCTGACAAAACCTTAAAAACTTGCCAGTGCTCTAGCGAGCCATGTGTGCCAGCAGCCTGCAAGGAGCCAAGGCTTTTTTGGTGTCATCGCAAGCGAGAGTACACTGCTCTGGAAGAACCAGCTCCACCGTTGCTAGAAGGCAAGACTACCCTGACCTTGTCCCACCGACGGGTGCACTGACAGCCCTCCTCCATTGCTAGAGCAGGCCGAAGGGTTGCTAAAAGGCTGCCCCACCATCTTGATCTCGTTACAGGCTGCATCTCCAGAGGGAAACACAGGGCACTGCAGGGAATGCTGTGAAAGGAGGCAACCTCTGCTGCAGAGGCAACCAAGCTGTGAGGAGGATACGTCCTGCCTCACCTCAGAGTTCTCAGAAGTCTTCTTGCAGGGCAGCATAACGGGCTCACTTTATTTCTGAACAGCAGTGTGCTGAGGAGCACTTGTGCCCGCCTCTGTGCTCAGGGCTGGACCAGAAAAGAGGGATGAGCTCAAAAATCCGGGTGGAGGCCCCTGACTCACAGGAGCTACCTGCACAGCTCCTGGATCCAGGCGGGACTCACACTGCCAGTCAGAAGAAATATAAAGGACTACAGAATGTGAGGCCAGTCTGGCAAAGGTGGCTGAGTGCCTGTTTGCACATCTAGACACCAAGAAACAGGGCATAATTGGTTCCCTCAGGTTATCTCATTTATCCAAGGAAAGACACAGTATTTCCAGAAATCTGAAAACATTCGTCCATAACCTATAGTAGTGGAAGGCATTTATGCAACAGGCAGTGCAGCAGATCCAGGGAACCTCCAGAACCAATCTCCCTCTCAGTCTCCACCTCAGGATCTCCCATCTTCAAGTCCCCAGAGGGAGCCAAGTGGACTATTCAGACACACCTCACAAAAGAGGAACAACTGCTCAGTGCTGAGCCCAGGGACATGATGCTGAGTACCATCAGTAGCCATGGAGGCTATGAGATGTGGGGGTGCTTCACAGGGATAAGGTCCCTGGATGGCATGGTGATGGACATCATATGTGAGGCATTAGAAACAAATCTCAACAGTGAAGCACACAAATAACAAAAGTGGCCTCCAAGGACACTCTGAGGGACAGGAACCAGAAGTGCCCATGGAGAAAGATACTGAACATCAAGACACACAAAATGTTTGTTCTGTGCTTTGGGCTGCAAGAGAAGGCCCAGGGTATTGTTTTCTAGTTTCTTTCTCTCTTTTTGACTGCCCTTCTTGACTATGCCAATAAAAAACCACCACTCCCTCCTCTTATTCTTTTTCTTTGTTTACCTAACTTTTTTCCTCATAGCAACTGCATAAAGCTGAAGCCATCTGATATTTCCAAGTAACCAAGACTATTATTCACTGAAGGCACTGGCCTGGATCCTAATTGCTTCTGGTCTCATGCTCAACACAAGCATTGCAAGCAGCTGTAAATATTTCTGTACAGTACACCACTCATGTCAAGCTGACCCTAATTCTTACGAGTCCTCTGGGATACAAATAAAAGTTCACCAACACATTGCCAGAGAAATTAGGTGTGCTAGGTACGTTTTGGAAAGACAAACAGTAGCAAGAGAGAAGACAGGGTAGAAATACAGTTTGACAGCCTTTTCTGAGGCATGCAAAGGTAAAGAAGGTGAGAGGAGTCAATGGTCACCAGTATCTGCAGGCCACATGATGGGATGAGGAGACTTTACAGCTGAGTGACACTAAGACAATGAGGACTTCCCAGATCACGTCCCAGTGCCCAGAGAATGTTTGAAGAGGAGGCTGTAGCATCCCCCTTCCCACATCACCCTTCCAAGCCTTTGTTTCAGGCATGCTGCTATTCTGGCATTACCAAATTTCTTCATCCTTTTTCCCATTCTTCACACAAAGGTGCTGTGTCTCATACAAACCCTTGTTTAAGAGCATCATAACTGCCAGGTAACAACACTGCATTATGCAGGTGATGCAGGTCAGTGTAAAACTGCTGCTAAGGACAAGACTGCACTTCGAGCCTCTCCTTGCCAGAGTCAAAGAAATGAGAAAAGGACGGGGCAGTGAAGCATGTGACAGAGTGCAAAATATGGTGCTTTTGGTTTTAATCTACTTCACTACTATAACCAGAGGAATGCAAAGAAAAAAACCCCTCATAGGGCAAGAACCTGATTTCAAAACAGAAAAAGATAGTCACTAAAGTACCTTTTGAGGGTTTTTCTTCTCAAATTACAGTCTAAGTCAGAGATGGGGGGATATGTCTAATTTCTTACCGGCTCCCTAGAGAGTTAGACACTTCTAAAACTCCCTCATCTTTTATTGCCCTTATTCTTCAGATCCTGCCCATCCCCTGTGTGATTTCACACTGCCCTTCTGCTCTCCATCCCATCTATCACACAGTGTCTCCCTTTTCTGCTTGCTTCCTCCTCTTCCCTGATCCGCTGGTCCATTCCAGCTTCCTTTGCTCATCCCAAAGTTTGTTGGAACATCGACATTCCTCTGGTGCCTTCAGCCCCTCATCCCATGTGGATGCCTGCACCCTGCCAAGGGGCTCCCATTCTGCCAGTGGGGCTGCAAGAGCCTAAACCTGCTGCTTCTTGTGGCTGAGTGGATTCAGCCACACAGAAGAGCAGAAGCTTTGTTGAGAGATTTCAGCCTAGCTGGGGGAGGCGAAGAAAGCAGTGTGAAAGTCCAGTGCTACATACCAGGACGTGGAAATCAGTACAGCTGATACTGTGTGTTCAGCTCTCAGCCAAAGTCCTTTCTCTCAAGGTTGTGTTGACAGACTACAAAAACAACGTCTGAAAGCACAGCATGAAAGAGAGCGATGGGGAACTTGCCCCAGAAGAAAGAATCCACCAAGAGGAAGGTTTAACATGTTTTTTTAGATGTCAAGCCCTTGGCAGGGACTTGTTGGGAAAGTGGGAGAGAATGAAAGGTGTTAATCCAATGCACACCTAATGCTTCTTGATGCACATGTGTATTTCTCCCAGCCTTTCCACATAAGCTCTCTCCTTAAGTCTCAGTCATTAACGAGTGACATTTCAGAAGAACACCCCAGACACCCCATCTGCTCCAAGACAGAAGATATGCCTCAGATGAAGACATGTGGCAAGCAAATTTTTACCAGGAACAAATATTTGCCATCGTTCTGGATGGCTGCTATGCCACACTACATTCTTCCTGGCACACTGGAGTAGATAAATGTTCTCAGAAGAGTAAGTAGATTTCTGCCATCAGAAATGGCTGACAAACACTTCAGGCCACTGAACCCTGGGTCTTCATTTCTTTTTGTCAAGTTGGAGGCCCTGCCCTGAGTAGGACTATGCACATAGTTGGCTTCTCATGTGTGCTGGCAGGACAAAAGAGTGAGAGAGTCAGATAAGTAAAAGTTGTTAGAAAGCTATGGACACCCAGAATGATGAAACCTGCGTTAAGGGCTGCAGACACATGCCTCATGCTAACTAGCCACATCTTACAATCTCTCAAGATTTCCACTGCCATTTCATTTAATCTCTTGCTCAAGTGCCACGTCAACCACGCAAACGAATTCCCTCTTTTCCCCTGTGCCAAGTTTCACTCCAGCATGTCAAAACCACTGCCCTACACTGCAGCATTCCTTTCCAAGTGAGTTATTCCCCCCCTCCCTCCCATGGGTCCCACTGATGGGAGCTTGAAGTTGTATAACTGCATGCTCCCTCCTTGATAATAGCAAGAACCAGGATTTCCTGGTATGCCAGAAATGGGTTTGCCACTGCTGCCTGTGTGAAAGGGGTGGGACAGGAGGCAAAGCAGCCATCAGGTGTTACAGCTCTGGGTCGTATCTGTGCACCTTGACATCCTGCCAGTCTACAGTGAGAGAGACCTGCAGGGAGCAACATATGTCAAAGTTGGTAATTTTCCTTCCTGCCTTTGCTCCTTGAAACCGCCTCAACTGGATCAACGCCCGCCCCGTTCCTTCTTTGGATAGCCAGTGAAGCATGCACACTGCAGGAGCTGCTGCCAGCTCCACTGGAAAATGTACAGACCGAGAGATCACCTGTGAGCGCGCAGCCTTGGCGTGAGCTGTTCTGCACGTCTGCAGCCTCACAGTGCTGCTGCGGCTTTGGGAGGCAGCAGCAGCTCACCGCAGCGCCAACCGGCCACTCGCAACCCATAGCCAGAGGCACCTCTAAAAACAAGCTCCCTGCAGCAGGGAGACCTTGCAGAAGCCTCACAAACCTCCCCTCATTTTTAAGCTGAATAATCATGCACTCTCTCCCCTCCCCCGGCAATTTCCAGCTTCCCCGGATAGCCACAGTGTCAGTTCACTTCTGGAAAGGGCATCCCTGGACCATTTGCAGCTGGATCAGAGCCAGAATCAGAAAAGGCTTGAAAGCTCCCTTGCACTGTTTTCCTTTAGGCTTCCTTAGCACATGCCATGCTCGCACCAAGATCGCAGGTGAAATCAGGTAGTGCCTACTTGTGCCTCCATGCCCCATCACGTGTTCCACTGAGATGCAGCCCTGATGCTGGAGAGCTGGGCTTGGAGACCTAACTGGTGCTTTTTTCTGTGGGACCCCAAGATTTGGCCTCCCAAGCAGAATTATCAAAAAGACGACTAAAGACGCCTAGTCTCTTGAGATTTGCAGACATTTCAGTAACCTGTAAAGCATTCAGGTTGTTAACTACTTCTGTGGACATTATTTGGATGCCTCATCATTTGAGGCTGTCCCATCCCCCATCAGGGATTAAGCTATCTTTTGAAGAAAACCAAAAAAACTCACCTGACTGGCAATCTTTGAGCTCCCAGAGTTGCCAAAGCAGATCTGCTTTGCCCATCCTCCTTCCCCCCGCCTCCCTTCCCCCCAGCTACTCACAGATCCATGTGACCCACTTCACACTTTCTAAGCCCCTACATGAATAGGAGATATGCAGGCTGTTTATTTCTGTGATGGGAATTCAAGGGAAAAAGGGAGCATCAATGTCATTATTGCCTTACTGGTTTCACCAGGTTTGTTGCATCAAGCGCAGGCAGGCTTGCAGCACTGTTTGATGCTGAGGCAGTCCTGCAGCTAGCAGTGGAGAGTCCAGCAACATCTTTGATAGGAGCAGGAAAGCCCATGTACTCAGCCCGACTAATTTAGCTGATTTATTTTTGAATGTCATATCAAGGCAGGCACATTGAATTGAGAAGGACAAACCCACCAAGATCTAGAAGGTGCTCCAAGCTATGTGTCACTTCATGCTTCTGCCTGCCTCTCAGTTATCTCTGTGAGTGATTTGGAAAACCCAGTTAATCAGACTCACCTCCTGCCATCTGTTGAGTGAGACACTATAGGGACCAGCTATTGTAATGTATTGCATAACAGAATTGCCTTTGATTTAGTACACTTTGTGCATCATGTCCTGTTGCCATCATTCACAGTGATCAGAGTGAGGCTTTAAGGTTCCTTTTCTCTTTGGGGCATAATGATTCACTGTGGTGGGTGAGCAGGTGACACTGACCCTCTGCATTCCCCCAGCTCTGAGTCACAGGCTGGGATTATTGGGATATGTTTAGGATTACAGACAAGCACAACCTTCTCTCCCACCTCTGCTAGTGTCCTTGCTTACAGAGGTTGTGCACACTCTCAGATGTACCAGAAAGGATGGAAATTCAGGGAACTCCCAGACACCCCTGTACAGATAACCTTTATAGCCAGCTGCCTGATCAAAGGTACGTATGAATCAACTTGGTCAGTGGTACCCAGGCATATAAAGAGAGGACGACACGGGTCCTCCAACCTCATGTCAGGAAGTCTTTTAAAACAAAAGTGTATATTGGCAGTTGGCATCCTGCATTGTTTTGCAGGATGTCTGGCACTTCTGAATGGCCCTCCCATTGACAGCATGGTGCAGGGACATCAATTTACAAACCTTTGAGACGATGTGCTTTACACTTTTAGAGGCAGGCACATGTCTTTTGTGGTGGGATGGCAACTTTACTTCTTGAAGACATGACTCGCACAGTGTAAAGGTGCATCTCAGTGCAGTGGCTCAGAGCCTAGGCCCTTCCACTTGCCTGTGCCAGACCTGGCTGCAGGCAGGGGGAGAGGGAAGGGGAGGCCTTGTTAATGAGACAGGGTTGATGACTGTGGTAGTTTGAAGGTGTGGTGGTGCTGGAAATCAGAGATGGTGGGAGCAGAGCTGATTGCCCCCTCCTGGCAGAATGTTTTCCCTCACCTCTCACAAAATCCCAGGCTAAGCAGTACCTGCTGTTTTAGAAGAACATCTGCAGTAGCCCTAGGGGATGCATACCCCACTCTGCTTGGGAAACACCTCCCTGGTGCTTCAGTGTGTCGTCGCCCAGGCTACTGCTGCTGAAATACCTGACCTGGTTTTATGGGGATGGATACAGTCACACACAAGCATCAGCCCTTGGGAAGTGACTCAGAGAGTCAGCTATGAACTTTAAAGACACGCATTTAAGAAAAGAAAACGCAAGAGGAAGAGCTGAGCATGAGAGAACCCAGAAACTGATGGATTTCACGCTTGATTGATTGTTTCAATTAATTACACCAAAGGAGCTGTGAGTGTGTGTACCAAACTGCTTGCCCCGCACAGCTGGAAGCTCAACAGTTAGAGAGGCCACAGGAATCAAAGGTTGCAGAGGATCCAGTTGCACCATGCATTTCCACATCTTGCTCGAGCCCCCCAGGTGAACGTCTGGGTTTGGTTTCTGCGGTACCGTGCCGTGTGCCCTAATTCGTCAGGGACAGGCGTGTTGGTGCCTGCTCCCAGCCTGCTGTGTTTGCCTCCCCGCAGGGGAAGCGGGAGGAAGCACAGAAATTGTCGGGTTTGCATTTCACAACTGCCTGCATAATCCAGGTTGCTGCGCACATCCCGTGGCTGGGACTCGGGCACAGTGTGATGGGAAGCGGGAGGGAGTGTTTACACAGCTCGCTGGCTGCTCTGCAGTCACTATAGCAACCCCCGAGGGTCAGTTTATAGTAGGAGAGGAAGTTCATTTTTGGGGAGTTCAGCTTTCCAACGGCAGCATCAAGTATGGCTGAAAAACAAAAGGCCAGGCGGTGGGAGGAAACACATTTAAAGGAGCTTCCTATGCACAAAACCACCCAAGCTTTCCCAGTCACCAGGAGATGCTGCATTCCTTTCCCCTCAGTCAAAGGCATGCTGCCATCTGGCTGACGCCTGCGCCAGAGGGGCATCTCCCCTCTCCCACAGATGCCTGTGTGTTTGAGAGCCGGGCAGCTGTAGGTCAGTGGAACATGGAGCCACGCTTTCAGGAACACCCCCAAGCTGAGGGCCACCGAACCGATGTCCAGAGCATACTCACTGCACGCTCTATGCAAAGGCTGTTTGCAGACTTCATAGCATCTCCCATGGCAGAAAGAAATAATAGGCACTTCTCCTTCCGGTCTGGAGATAACCCAGCAGATGTCCATGCATTCAAACTTGGGTGCCCTATGTAGACACATGTGGTTTTTGGACTTAGCATGCTGAGACTTGGTCTGCACCAGTGCTGCCAGTGGTACCCTGATTAAATCCAAAATACATGACAGACACCTCTGAGGTGGTGCCCAGGGAAACACCCTCTTTCCAAACACTGACGTGTTTCCCCAGACAGCTCTCCTTGACGTGTACGTCTCCTTGTTCTGTTGTATCTCACTACCAGAATGGCCTCAATACTGCCCAAGAGCTGAAAGAGCATCTGTCAGCCATCATTGTAACAGTGGGACAGTGTCAGAGCGTGGTCACCCTGGAAGATTGCGTTTTCTCTTTCCCCTCCTCAGCCACAAGGGGAAAAAGCCTGCGGCCTGAAGTTGTTCTGTCCCCAGCAGTTCCCACCACTGGGTCTGAAGCAGCAGAAGAGAAAGGGCTCACTGGGGCACTGGGAGCCAGGGGCTGCATTAAAAGAAGGTCCACCCCCAGCCGAACAAGTCCAGCACTAGGTGAGAGAACAGGCCCCAAACTCACTGAGCTTCCCAGATGAGCTCACCACTGTGCATCACGCTCCAGGGTTTCACCTGCATGCCCGCCCTGTGTGACAGACGTAAGGTTGGAAAGGGATGCCTGCACTCAGCAGCTGCTGGAGAAAGGGCCCTGAGGAGTCCTGTGCTTGGCTGAGGACAGAGGGAATGTGCAATGGGTACTCCTGTGCCTGGCCTTGGCTGCAGTGGGGAACATAAAGAGGAGGAAGCCCGGTGAATCCCGGGGAAGTGAATTGATTGCAGAGTGTCAGGCCTGCCCGTTTTCCCCTCTAAAATGGCAGGTTACATCAGCTAAGGATCTTTCCAATAAAGCTCCTTCTTCTGCCCGTGAAGGTCTGCTCACCAGCACTTGTCTGCTGGCTGGCTTGGAGCTGAGTTGGGTAATGGCATGCTGTGCTGGAGCCTGCTGCGCAGGCAGAGCTAGGGGGAACTGGCACCTTCGGGTGTTTCCCCAAAGGACCAGGTTCAGCAAAGAGGAAGCAAGTCATTGCCTAAGGGAAGAGAGAGGACGTGGGGAGGAGAGACTGTGAGGATCTGTGGGTAGGAAAATTGGGAATTGTAATACATTATGACAGAGAAAAAGAGGCAGAAAGGCACAGCATTGTGGAGAAGCAGAGGCTCAGGGGAGGGGAGAAGGGAGGCTGACACCATGAGGCACTGTGGTGGAGAAAGAAGGACCACATGGAAGGGAAGGAGTAAGCCATATCTGAGGCCTCCAAAACCAAAGAGTTAAAAAAAGGAAAGATGATGAAAATGAGTGTGGGTGCTGCAGGGGAGGAATGGCAATGAAGGCTACAGAGATGAGAAAGGTGTCCTTGCGAGGTGAAGGAGGAATTAATCTGGCCGTACAGAGATGTCAGATCCACTTGAGAAACAGATGCATTGAAGGTTCAATTCATCCCCTCCCAAAGCAGATGTCAGATACATCATACATCTACTTCTCTCTGAAAACGGGACCTGTGGTAATGATGCCAGAAGAAGACATTCACATCATGCAGGCCAAATTTCAGTAAATTAATCCTTTCTGCCTAACAACCCTCTGCTCTTGGGTGGCAAGCGGAAGGCAGAGCTCTGGGATGAGGGCTCTGTGTGTGTGTTTGAGGGCGATCTCCTGGGAGATTTTCCCCAGGCCTGGGTGTTGCCCAAGGAAACATGAGTAGGTTTCAGTGCTGCTTCACTCCTGAACTCGTCAGCAGGGAGGACTCTCCCAAGGAAACTCCACAGGTGGGTTTCACTTCTGCTGGCAACACCCATCCTGCACGTTTCACCCCACAGGCTTTGAGGAGGACAAGCACATAGGGCCAGCAAGCAAACACTGCGTCCCTGAGCAATGAGTGAGCCTGTCGGACAAACTGCAAGGGCTGGTGGCACAGCCTGTGGACTGGCATGGAACTTTGCCCAGACTGTGGCTATGGCATAGCAAAGGTGCCCGCAGGATTAGGCACCTGCCCTGCATGGCCATGGCAAGCGGATTTCAGCATCTCTCAAACAAGCTGCGGTTCAGGCCTTGGCTGGAGAAGCCCTTCTGCCATTGCCCTCTCCCTCCTGCTCTGTGTGTTCATGAGTCAAAGCAGCTCCCGGCATCCTCAGTGTCACCCAAGTCCCACACAGCCTACTGCTAGCCCTGGCTACATGACAGACCTGCCTGATCTCCTTACAGTGATTAGCAACGGCCCTTCAGATGGTTTAATGTCACAAGGAGTCTTTCTAGAAGCTCAGCTCACATCCTAGAGCAGCAAAATGTACTTCCCACCCCTTTTTCCATGCCAGTGAACAAAGGGGGTGCAGCCCTCTGCCCTCGGCTCCATCCTGCAGCATCCCCACGTCCCCACATCTGCCTCACTGTACAGCCCACATGCAGCACACAGGGATGCTGCCATATCAGCTGAACCAGGCCATCTAGTATGGAAAAAGCAGGAAGATGCCCACCTGGGTGACTGAGACACCATCAGTGCTCACAGCAATGGCTCAAAACTTTTGCATAGCTTTTTGGAAATACTACTTGGGAGTGAGGGGGACAGGGAGATGGAGAAAATGTTGTCAACATGCCTTTATTGATAGTCGATGAAGAAAAACACCCCTAAATAATGCAGTTGGGCTTGGCAGCAGTTGTGAGGTGCTTGTCATAGAGGCAGAGGTCTGTGTGAAGCCCCAAGCCAGGCAGAAATTTAATCCAGCTCCCCAGATGTTGTATAAAGGTGTAAAAATGTGAGCTGTGGTACTGGCTCACCATCTGCTTCGAGATACATGTAACAACACAGTAAATACCATTTGCATGTATTTGCAGATTTGATGGTCAGATAAGTGGTAAGGATGGTATGAAAAAGGCCTGCTTAGAAATAAGTAACGTAAAAAACAGGTATCTTCATCTTTGTTGCCACTACTTTGTATGGAAATAATGCTTACATTAGTTAGACCATAAGTGGTCATCACAAAGGGTAAGAATAATTAGAGAGGAAATAATAGGAAGGTTATTATTTAACATTATAAATGTTTCTATATCCTCACGTGTGCTGAGGTGTTGCCACTGCGCCCACCTCAGAGAATGTTTATTGAAAAAGAAAGAATATGGAGAGAGATGACAAAATTGTTATTGAAAGGGATGGAAAAGGCATGTGGGAAAAACCTTTACCCTGTAGGCTCCTCTGACGTGTTAGAAAAGTTCTATCCCCCTCAAGTCTAGAGGAAGCCAAAACAGCCAGTTGCACAGAAAAGGCTAGAGAAATACTTCTGTTTGTCCGCGCTCATCACTTCTACCCCAGGGACAACCTCGCCATACAAACTGATTTTCTCACCCTACAGGGTTAACCTGCCCCAAGGCACACCTCATGCTGCTGGCTTTGGGCTCAGCACAGAGCCTGGAGTGCAGGTGAGCCCGGACAGCAATAGTTCTGCCAGTCAGCTTTGAGAAGGATATGAGCCTTCAGGTTTCATAATAGGATGCTAGTCACCGAATGATGGTTGGGAAGAAGGTCCCTCTCTGGACAGCTTAACCCCTAGTTGTCTCATGTGGAGTGCTTTCCTTGGCCCGAAAGCCCTGGGTACTCAGCACTGCTGCCTTGA
>NW_009945140.1:19425-20999 GCF_000696875.1 Nestor notabilis | reverse complement strand
CTGCCCTCCTAAAGCACGATGTGGGAACAAAAACGCCACTTTGCTTTGCCCACTTCACTGTGGGGCTGTGAAGAAGAAAGCCTGGGGGTTTCATTTCTGTTTTCCATGAGATGCTGCTGTTTGTGGGGATCCTCAAACACCTCCGGGCACCCAGTCTAAGCCAGCTTTCAGAAAGTGGGTCAGGCATCAGCAACACACCTGAATGAGCAGCCAGACCTTCTGAAAGGCTGGTAGGCCTACCACCAGCACCCCAGTGGGAGCTGGCGTAGGATGAATCCTTGTGAAAGTGGAGCAACCTCAGTTTGTTCAGCTTACTGTAAAAGGCAAAGCCTCAAAATGAGTCATGTTTGAGACTCATGTGGGAGACAGGGAGAGTTATGTTCTGACATCTTTGATGCAGGAGTCCAGACAACGCTTCCTTGTGATGATGAGGACCAGTATTCTGTCTTCTGCTTAACACACTGTCAGCAGAAATGGAGTCATGAACTTTGACAGAGATTTATCTGTATTGCAGTGTCACTTACACTAATAACTGTAGTAATTCCTGCTCTCTTAAGTCTTCTTTTGAAAAAATGCCCTGCATCCAGGAAGGTTTTCTTTTGTGATATATATGATAGATTCTACACTATCAAAATACACTTCTCTGCCTCTAGCCAAATCTTCAGAGAGAGGATTTTTTGTTCACCCTTTATACCACTCTGGGGGATGTAATTGGTGCCTGGTTCATCCTGCCCCTTGAAACAGCCATGCTTCACCGAGGCAGATGGCCGTAAGGTTGAATTGCTCCAAGCAGAGGGGATGCTTTAACTTGTGCTTCTTTTTGCAGCTTTATTATAACTGCTTCCCTTTGTGCTTGGCTTAGCCTGGCTCCCAATTGCTCAGGACCACTTCCCTTTCTGTTTGGGGACAGTTCCACTTTCTCGCTCTCATCTGCTGGCACACTGTGTGTGTATTTAGGTTTCCATCTCTCTACAGAGAAGAGATTTAAAGACGATAAGGTGTTCCTGTGGAAACGCAACACTTTTCTAACACAAGAGGACGCCAGTATTCATAGGAGGCAGGGAAGCCCGTACTAAAAAAGAAAAATCCATTACATTTTTGTTCCTTCTTCTTGAAGGTGTTCCTTTAACAGCACTCAACAGCTGTTAAATGGGATAATCGCCTGTTATCCTCATGTCGCTAATTCAAATGCTAATGGCTCTCAGTGCATGAGAGGTTATTCAGCCATCCGGCACCCCAGGTACACTTTGCATGAGGAGGATGCTGAAGCAATTAAGCTCCCTTCTGGGATGCTAGAAACATTGGAAAGAAATGCTTCCAGATGGACTCAGAGAAGAGATGTCCAAGACAGTGCATTGGGTTTGCGTGGCAAGGGGTTTTTTTGCGAGGGGAGCCTACCCCCAGGGATGACTTCTCTGTGAAGCTGCCAGAAGCTTCCCCTGCAACTGATAGAGCCAATACAGCCAGCTCCAAGATGGACCCACCACTGACAAAGGCTGAGCCCATCAATGATGGTGGGAACACCTCTGGGATAACATAGTTAAGAAGAGGGGGGGGGGGGGAAGTGGGAAGGG
>NW_009945140.1:17563-18869 GCF_000696875.1 Nestor notabilis | reverse complement strand
TGTCCCTGAAGGACGGCCCCGCCTGGAATGGGCCCACACTGGAGCAGTTATTCAAGAACTGCAGCCTGTAGGAAGAACTCTACATTAGAGAGGTTTGTGGAGGTCTCCCATGGGAGGAACCCAACACTGGAGCAGGGGAAGAGTGTGAGAAGTCCTCCCCCTGAGGAGGAAGGAGCAGCAGAGACGAAGTGTGATGAACAGACTTCAACCCCCATTCCCCATCACCCTGTGTGACAGTGGGGGAGCAGACAGAGAAATTGGTAGTGGGGGGACGTGGGGGGAAGATATTTTAAGATTTAATGTTTATTTCCTCATTATCCTGCTCTGACTTGATCAGCAATAGATTAAATGCTTTCCCCAACTTGAGTCTGTTTTGCCCGTGAGGGTAGCTGGTGAGTGATCTCTTCCTGACCTTATCTCAACCCATGAGCCTTTCGTTATATTTTCTCTCCCCCATCCAGTTGAGAAGGGGGGTGACAGAGCGGCTTTGACGGGCACCTTGAGTCTGTTTTGCCCGTGAGGGTAGCTGGTGAGTGATCTCTTCCTGACCTTATCTCAACCCATGAGCCTTTCGTTATATTTTCTCTCCCCCATCCAGTTGAGAAGGGGGGTGACAGAGCGGCTTTGACGGGCACCTGGCGTCCAGCCAGGGTCAACCCACCACAGACAGAAAGGAAAACTGGACAGGAAGGAGGCTGGCAGGAAGGATTTGTGTGTTCTGATGCCTCAGAGGTGCTCCATCCCCATGCTGAGTGACCCTGCACTCAGCCCAGACTGTGCCAGCGGATTTAGCCAGGGCTCAGTTTGAGCCCAAGTAACTACTACTTGTATTTCTGTATGCTGGACTGCATCAAAAGGAGTGCATCCAGCAGGTCAAGGGAGATGACTCTCTTCTATTCTTCTCTCATGAGACCCCACCTGCAGTCCTGCATCCAGCTCTGGGGGCAACAACATAAGAGGCATATAGACCTGTTGGAGTGAGTCCAGAGGAGGGCTACAAAGGTGATCCGAGGGCTGGATCACCTCTGCTTATGAAGACAGGCTGAGAGAGTTGGGTTTGTTCAGCCTGGAGAAGAGAAGGCTCTGGGGAGACCTTATAACAGCCTTCCAGTGCCTAAAGGGGCCTACAAGAAATGTGGAGAGGAACTTTCGACAAGGAGATGTAGCGATAGGACAAGGGAAAATGGCTTTAAACTGAAAGAGGCAAGATTTAGATTAGATTTTAGGAAGAAATTCTTCCCTGTGAGGGTGGTGAGGCGCTGGCACAGGTTGCCCAGAGAAGCTGTGGCTGGCCCATACCTGGCCG
>NW_009945140.1:14319-17533 GCF_000696875.1 Nestor notabilis | reverse complement strand
GGCTGGGAGCAACCTGGTCTAGTGGAAGGTGTCCCTGCCCATGGCAGGGGGGTTGGAACTAGGTAATCTTTAAGGTCCCTTCCAACCCAAACCATTCTGTGATTCTATTATTCTATGTAGAGTAACAGTGCTCAGCAAGCCCAAACAAGGGTCATCATTTCACTGTCCTAGCTGACACTATCCCAGCAGCGCAATATTTGCTATCTACATGGAAACAGAAACACCTCTTCCTAAAGGCTGGGTCACTACCACAAGGTTGCCAGCAGCAGAGGAGCAGCTCTCCTGGCCAGATGACACCAGGCTCAGTGACCTTCCAGCTACGTAACGTGAAGCGCCAAGCTGCTGGTGTGCTGTGGGGCAAACCCTCTGGTGCTCCTCACCCCTGTGGCAGGAAAGAGGCTGCAGAAAGCACCAGCAAAATCTTTACAGATCAACACTGCTTTTGTGGAGCAGAGCTGGTGACTAGATCCATGCTTGTGTGTGTGTGCACATGTGTGCATGTGTGTGTACAAAATGCAGTTCAATGCACTCATTTATATTTCACACGTGCAATTCCCCCAAGTCTCTGCAAAAGTATGTGCTGGCTTTTACATGGCAGTAACCACAGATTGTATAGTCACACTGTTAAACAGGTCACACCATCGCCTGCCAGTGATATCAACATAAAAGTAGAACTGGAGTTAAGTCTAAAACTCTCTTGTTATGAAACTGCTGGTAATACATGACCCTCAGGAGGTAGGCCACCAGTGTCTGTCCTTCCCTTGCACAGAGACCAGAGGACAGTGCTACAGGTGATGCCAAAGGAAAGGAATAGTGATGACTTTGATTTCCACCACAGGCACTGATGGATGTGCCTCATCCATCCCTCCTGTTCTCCAAAGAGGGTACCCAGATGCCGGACACTGGTGTCATCTGTCTAGAAAGTGGCAAGTAGGAGGAGGAAAAGGGAACTAACAGATCAGTATAATACCATGGAGGAGGAGATACAGAAGATGAGGAGGGTAAATGGCTGGGAAAAAAAGGATAGTTCTTCCACAGCTCTCAGCCATGATCATCTGAGGAGGTTATGACCACATTCTCCAAAGGGGTCAATAGTCAATGAACACACAGTTTTCTTATTTGAAAAACCTATTTTGATGTTAAAACAATGGTGTGTTTCTAAACCTGGTCTTCAGCCCATGGATGCCACTATTGTTTAAGGAAATTCACAGGCCAAAGCAGCTTCTCAGCCTCAGTGTCCATCGTTGGCTTTCTTTTTAACTTTGAAATGATCCTGTATTCAACTCTGCTGGCCCAGTGTCTCCAGTCCTCTCAGTATTTCATTCTTAAGTCTACTTTCTCAATATCTTCTCCTCTGAAGAGTTACTTATGGGCAAGAAAAGTGAACATGCAATGAGAAAAACTGTTCTCATTGCATGTTCAAGAAAAAAATATGTATATCAGTGTTGCCATGGCAGTGGTGTGGGTTACAACCAACCATTTTAGCCACGCTAAGTTTAAAATGGTAACCAAGTTAACAACTCTTTTGTTTCCTCCTAGGAAATAAAGAATCTGTGCAGTCAGCTCAAAAACAAGTGCTGGGATGTGTTTTCTCTTGTGGGCTTTGGGGTGACCACCAGGCAGCCACGGCCGGTCTTCTCCACGGGCTGCAAGGCTGACCCAGTTTCTCCTCTGAGCTGTCATGGCAACCCTCAAGGTTGTGTTTGCCACTTTGCATGGCGAAACCTTCAATTTCTGGCTACAGCAAAGCAGGAACATAAAGCCATTGGTGGTGCGAGAGGGAGGGCAGCTCTGTCTTTTCACCCCATGTCCTGCTCCAGAAAAACCCTGCGTCCATGTGGTAGCAATGAAGTCAGATGCGGGAGGGAAAGCAAGCTGTCACTTACTCTTTTCCTTTCTTGTGCTGCTTTATTCCTCATCAGGAAGCATGTTCAGCCTGGCTCGATAAAGAAACGAGGCGCATGCAGTCATTTCATATGTGTGCAGCGTGGGTAGAGCCTGCCCCTCTTCTCTTCCAGTCCCCCCTTACCTCAAGACCATTGCCCACACAGACCAAACTCATCAGCGAGTCAGTACCCTCAGATCTGTGACATCCATGGGAAGAAGGACACACAGAGTAGAGTGACAGCAGGAGCTCAGCACATATTTGATATCAGAGAGTCTGTACAACAGCAGCACCGTCTGAGAGGTGCCTGCCTCGGCTGCTCCCAAGTCCTCCAGCCCAAAGGTGGTTGTGCATTTACCCATCCCCAGCTATTTGTTACCCAGAGAGCTGGCTGCCCACAGCCACGAAGAAACATCAGCACTTCACACTAAAAACCTTCTCAGCCCAAAGGGGAGAAATAATTGTTCCACACTGTGGGGCAGATACCCCAAAGTCACTCGTGTGTTGCAGGGAGGAGGTAAAAGGAGAAAAAGAATAAAAAAAGAAAAAAGAAAATGGATGGGAGGTTGGATTTATACAAGGAAATGAGCTGAAAGATCATGTGCCTGGACTGGCTGTGCTGAGGTGGGTGCGGAGAGGGAAAAGCATCAGCCTGCTTGGAGGGAGCAAGAAGCACAGGAAGCGCATGCTAAGTAGGAGTACCAGGATGACATTTGAAAAGGGGAGAATTTAGGCTGAGTGGCAGGAAAAGCTTCCTGACAGTGAGATGCCTGCACTGGAGCCATCCCACGGGAGAAGCCCTGGAAGCCTCATCACTTGGCATGCAAGGACTGAGCTGGAGGAAATCTGCAAGTCCTGGAAAGGCCTTATCCAAAGCTCACTGGAAGTCAACAGCGAGGCTTGCATTAATTACTGGAGGCTTGGCTCACAGACCAACTCCACAGCCAGGAAGCAGGGAACTCCCAGCAAGTGACTGGGTGGTGGCAGGTCCCGGGCATGAGCATCCCCATCCCACGGGAGCTGGGAAACAAATGGGAGAGCGCGATGGGGAAATGGATGCGAAAATAAAAAATCCCTTCTCCTTTAAGGCAACGTTATCTGTCGGCAAGGAGCTGCTCCTCTCTGGCCAAGGCACAGCAGAGTCAGGGCTCAGGCTTCTGTTAGTCTGGGCCCCTGGGAAGGCCAGCTGCCAAAAAAGAAAAGGGCAATTTAGCTATAGTCAGGGGGCAGGGCATGGGTGCATGGGAGGGAAATGAGGGACAGAGAACAGGAGAGTGAGGGAGATGGGACATATGCACCGTGTCTCTAGATGTGCAGAAAGAAGCCCAG
>NW_009945140.1:320-14288 GCF_000696875.1 Nestor notabilis | reverse complement strand
ACTGGGGGGAGGAGGCGATGGCTGCAGGCAGAAGCCGAGGCAGAGGCGCTCCAAGGACGATGCCGTTTCCCTCCTATCAAGAAGGATCCTTGGCCGAAGAAAACCATGTTAAAAACAGCTGGGGCACTGACTCCTTTCCCAGAGCTCACTGACCCACCAGCCCTCCCCGTCACAAGAGGCAGGAGGCAAGTTCCTCTATGGAGAGGCAAAGGGAGTATTTTCTCTTGCAGGAGAGATTACTCCTGTGTCCCCATCCCTGTGGACATGCTGCTTGGCCAGGTGAAGCCTCTCCATCATAGAACATAGAGAGCTACAGCACGTAGCCCCAGAGTTGTGGATGAGTTTGCAGGTACCCTGGTGTGAGCTGGGCATCATCCCACTGATTCCAGTGGCCTTACCGGGAGCTGGTGTCATGACATTGCCTCCACAGCATGAAACTGAATTTCAACCTCCAATCCCACATGGGTTCCTTCTACGCCCAACAAAAGCATCTGTGTGTAAAGGGCATCCACACATTCACACAGGAGATAGCCAGGCATGGGCAGTTAAAGCAATAACCGGGCTCTGTGCACAGCAGCCTTGGAAGCGCTTGTTGTGTTTGCAACATCTCCCATCCATGCTTTTACTGCTGCGTTCCTTTATTCAAATACATGGCCTTCTCCATTTCAACAGTAAACCCGTCAGGGCAGGAAATGACAGCCCATACTATTGCCAAGCCAATAGAAATGGAGCTAAAGTGGGAAGCCTAATTTAAGAGTAAAGTATGATATAAAGAGGTTGCACTTATTTCCAGACCAGGCATTACAAACCCAGGGAATTCAGAGTTAAAGTTATGCTTAAAATAAATTCGAACTTGTTGAAGTGTGGCAGTGTGCAACCAAGGCATACAAATAGCCTTAATTCTGCCCTGAAGTGACACATAACCATATGACTGTGATTAAAATGTTTTAGTGCTTGTGCTCCTAGACTAGATTACCCTGATAAATACAGTATTTTTTCATATTCCCTTGCTTTGCCCCTCTCCCAACAACCCTGTGTCCCAGATATTGCCACTAGCACTGATTTCACTGCCTACCAGGAAAAAAAGATTTATATCACAGGTCCTTCACATCTGAAATGGGAGACCCAGGCTAGGCATTGTCTTGGAAATACCCTCCCTCCTAATGTCCAATCTACAGCCACCCATTCCCAAGGCTCTGGAGAGCGCAACTTAAGCATGCACCAAAGGGATGTTTACTCCTGCTGAGGAGAAGGGAAGGGCTTTCGTCACACCTTTTATACCACTAATCTACACTCACATATTTATTTTATAAGCCCATTAAAGCCTTGGGTTTAAAGTGTAGAGAAAATGGGAGACAAAGAAAAATCATCTGGATAAACAATTATGGCTTTTTGTCAAGGATTCAGGAGCTAATCGAGTCCAGATCCATTCCACATTCACATTTACATGCAAAATCGTACTTACTGAGCGAGAAAAAGTCAGATTAGCATCAAGAGTCAGATCTGCCCTCAGCTATGTAGTACAAACTCTGTGGAATGAATGGGGCTCCCAGGGTGTTACAGAGGGCAGAAGTTTGGCTCCAAATACTGAGACTGTTTGGCCTAGGTGCACAGGAAAGTGGATGCTCTGTACTTCGGTCTGAAATGACTCCCCAGAAGTTGTATTTACTTAAGAGTGTGGGTGGCCTGAATTGTCACGATGTGATTAAATATTTGGCAGTAAATCACAGCTGTCCAGTTATTTGCACTTTTGCTGCCGGGCAGCAGGAACACCCCTGGAATTAGTCAGCATCAGACACATTAATGAGTTAACAGATATATCACAGTTTACAGTTCAGACTTCTTTTGTTCACATAAACACACACCCCATCTCTGCTTCTTTCCCAGAACAGCCTATCTTTTCAAACATGTTGACTTTCCGTGCTTTATTTTATTTGGCCTTTATTAATGAGCTTGCAAAGTTTTCTGTTATGCGGAAAAGCACCTTGCCCCTAGCAGGCTTTCTGTGCCTTATGAGCAATCCTGAGGGGACTTGTTGTGTGAGGGGAAACAGACCAGCCTCAGAGAAGTTCCTCTTCACAAGCCAAAAGCCATCCTCTGCATGCAAAGATCCGAAGTGAATATGGAACCAATAACAACCATGGGCAAAGACTCTTGCATACGGAAAATATTTACAAAGCCTGTGTAACAACTCTCACCGACTGGAGGGAAATGCACCTTTGCTGTGCAGAAAGCAGGCGATTTGTTGCACAAAAGGAAAGGAAATCTTGTTCTCTGGGTTAACACTCCCACATCTCATTCATTCCACTTCTCCACTGCCAGTAGCCTTTTATAAATCACAGGCATAGAGTAGATCGTGATTTCATAACTCACCGACAAACTGCATCCAATGCGAGAGGACCGCAGAGTCAGCATCAATTGCTTGTGACTTGTATGCCTAATGGATGCTAATTGCAAATCATAATTAGTTTTGATTAAACAAAACACTAGAGATTTTACCAGGGTGATGCTCTAGCATGGAATCAATGGGAGCCAGTTTTTTGTGTGTGTGAATAAAACAGTTTTCAGTAAAAAAAAAAAAAAGCTTTTTTTTTGTTTGCTGACACTGAAGTTTCTTGTGGGAATACATCACTTTTGTAATTAGGTTTTCATCTGGAAGATTTTTCAGGTCAAAAATGGAATTTCTGGTCAAAATCATAGCAGGGAGGAATGCACAGGAAGCCGGGCTCTGCACCGAGCGAAGTCAAGCCTCTCACATCCCAAGCACTTGGCTTAATTACAGAGCTAACAGCTCATCTGCCACATGGCCACTCCTTGCCTGGTCATGCTCATTTTTGGCCATCCTGCTCCAGCACCATTTCCCAGTTCTCCCTCCGGCCCCTCCCAGGAGCAGAAGGTGCAAAGCCACGGGCTGGAAGCATCTGCCCACTCTGCAGTTGTATTCGGCAGGAAGCCTGCCTGAGCGGGTGGTTGCCTCCAGCTGGAAAAGCGCGGAGGAGCAGCCCCACCACCAGCAGCCGCTCTCACCCGCACAGCAGGATCTGGGAAAGGATGTCTGGCTGTATCTGCCTTCCCCTCCGTGCACAGGAATGCACCGTATCAGCAGAAAGCATCTTCTGTAAGGGCGGCTGCACAGCTTTATCTGTGGCTGTGCAAGGAACAGGGAGAGCTGGGCTGCCGGCAAAGCCTTCCTGCCCTCACAGCCTCATTCACCACAACAGCCTGGCTGCTCTGTGCCACCATGATGATGACACACCAGAGCTGCAAACCTGGTCTAACCAGCCAGTTTATGACACTCTTGTGTCCACAGAGTGGTACAGAGTAGCTGGTGAGCCCCTCCATGAGCTCCCCTGCATCGCATACCTCAGCCAGGCTGCTGCAGCAGAGGTGGGGACCGAGGTGTCACCAGCCACAGCACACAGCCTCATCTTCGGTTCACCTTAAGGAGGGTGAAGTGGTTTAGCTCAGCCACGACAGTCAAATGAGTCTGAAACACTGTTAGGAGGGTTCAAAATCACGTGTGTGTGTGTGGTTTCACAACACCTCCCTCTCCCCACTACCAGCCACACCAGTTTCCTCAAAGAAAAGCAGAACAGTAGAGCTCAGACCTAAACCTACGCCGTGATGTATTAAAGCCTTGTTTTTCCCACTGCTTGAAGAACTGACCCAGCCCCCTCAAATGTTCCCAGCATATTTGAATTGTGAGTCAGAAACCACAATGGATATACTTGCCTAGCTTGACAAAGTTTAAGTATCTCCTGCCAAAGACTAATAGCTGATTTTTTGCTCTGTCACTCATGCGTCCTGTTTCTGCTGCCCTAACAATGCAAAGCACACTGCCTCATAGAGGAAGCGAGGATTACTTTTCAGATACTTACCTGTAGCATCTCCAGCTTCACATGATCCCTTTCATGCAGAGCCCTGCTAATACACAGGATGGAAACTTGCAGGTATTGAAATCTCATGTCTCTGTACCCACAGTGGAAGCAATGGAGATGGAGGATGGAAAGAATAGCAGCAATACTGAAAAGTGAGGCCAGGAAAAACTTCATCTTTGCAGGCAGGGTCTAATATTTAAAAGAAATGGTAACTCAAGACCAATATTTCCAAAGACTGGACTAGCACCTCACTTAGGAAACATCTTAAGGCTTAGGAGTTAATATGTAATGGGCCGTCATACCCTTCATTGGGCCACCACCACCACAATAAACTTTGGCAAAAGGGAGCAGCCAGGAATAGGAAGCACCAACCCTGTCGTTCAGCACAGCTAAAGCCGCTGCCTGTCACAAGTTAGCATCCAATGTCGCAAAGTTAGTTTTCACTGCCCTTTCTTCTGCAGCAGCAGCAGGGCTGCAGCACTGAGTAGAGCTCCATTTTCTTCTCCCCATCATCTGAACAATTCACACAGCCCTGCTCAGGGCAAAAAGATTTTGCCAGGCAAAATACACTTTTGATTATTATTTTTCTATTTTATTATTATTTTTCATTTTCTATTTCTATTTTATTCTCATTTCTCATTTTAAATATCTCCACACAAATATGAGTGCTAGAAACTTTTTTTTTTTTTTTTTAATTAGCTTTGTCTGTCCCCCCCTCTTTTTCTTCTGTTGAAAGCCAAGATGCAGTCTAAGCACTCTGGCAGGGGGGCACAAAGGCTTCAATAAATCCCTGAGTATCACAGTGCAAGGCTCGATATGCAGCAAGGGGAGCTGGCAGGACCATGCTGCACCTCAGCACTCTGGCTGTTGCTCCAGCAGTGTAGTTGTGTAGGGAGGATTCAGAGGACCAGCAACTGAGAAAAACTCAGACACAACCAAACTCCTCAACAGTACATGAAGCCAAGGTCATGTGTGTGTGCGTGCTTGCTTGCTTTCTTTTTGGTTTTCCACAGTAACTAGACTTAATATTTCTTCAGAGGATTCGTGCTCATACTTGCACCAAGAAATCCTTCCCATTATCTTCTCCATCGCCTGAGCTGCAGTGCAGGAGCAGCCTGCTGCTGTCCATCCCTGCTGCCTGGCGTTTGGAACAGCAGGGCTACAAGGCTGGCAAGATGAGGGAGTTTCCAGGCTCCGAGGTGCACGAGGAGAAGAGAGATCATTTTGTGCACTGCTAATCTTGCTCTGCAGGCATGCTGCATTTTGCCTCCCTAGCGCCTGCCACGGAGAGCTTGGGGGTGCGACATGGGGGCAGCAAGAAAAAGACTTCAAGCAAGATTTACTCCCTTCCTAACTAATAACTTGTTTGTTAGTTAATTCTTTCCCCCAAAAGAATGATACAAAGGCAGGGGGGTGAATAGGTCTGAACAGACTGCATATAAAAAATGCAAACATCACACTTCATCCCTCTGCTTGCAGGAAGGGGGAGTCTTTGACAGAAGCTGTGTCCAAAGCTCTAGACAGCAACTCAGAAGCTCTAGGATGTTCTTCCCAGCTTTGCCTCAGGCTTGAAATTTCAGGACTGTGGTTCTTGCTGACAAACCTGAGCCCTGCTAAACTGAAGATAAAATACCAGTGATCCTTTTAAACTTCCCGTCCCCCAGAGCACGCATTGCTCTGAGCTGTGCACATGTACTGACCTCTCCCAGCGCGGTCCTGGCGACAGGGTGATGCACGGCCCAGACCTGCACTCCCTGAACACCCCACGGGCTTTTGTCTAGCACAGAGCTAACACGGGAGGTGCGTAAGAGGGAGCACAAAAAAGAAGCTGTTGCATTGTGCAACAAATACAGATCCTAATATGGATCTTAGGATCCTAAACCTATATGGATCCTAAGCCCATTCAGTGCATCAGTGAGGGTTCCCAGTGCCTTTACTGGGCTTTGTCTGAAAACGCTAAAACCGGTAGTAAGTGTCATGGTAATAGGAATAGATTTTACAGCTGATGGGTCAAACCCTGATCTGAACACTGAACTCATCCATAGAGGTGATTCCTCCAGAAAAACTGCACTGGCAAGGCCTTGGGAGGTGGGAGAAGGGTGCTTGTTCTCCCACCCACTGCCAGTTGGTAGGTGACTAGGTTACTATATGTCCAAGCTTGTTAATCTGACATCATCTTTGAGCAATAAAATGTGTCCATTAAAAACCACCTACACCAGCTAGAGCTATCGATGGGAGACAGACCAAAACAGCAGGCAAACAGCTGGAGCAAGAGGCCTCAAAGCTCCTTGCCTCACACAGTTCAGGTGGTGCTAAGCTAACCAAGCTTGGAAGGGGAGATGCTCTCACAAGGGGGTCTTCTGCAACCAGCTGCATGAGGCCACCATCATCTGAACTGAAAGAAAAACCCTGTTCTATGGCCATGGTAAGAGGTTGGACCAGCTAGTGCAGAGGGATGCAACGCATTTTTAAAGCACACTATTCTGGACAACAAGCTTTGCACAGCGTGTCTGGCGGCTGACCCAACCTCACAGCACTGGCCCCAACAATATGAGCACGTGCCCTTCTCAGAAAAAGGCATTTTAAAGAAACCTGGATTGCAATCTGAATGCAAGCAGCATCTTTCATCTCTCCATCCTCAGAGGTAACACAAGCAGATGAAGCAGTTTGAGGGGCATAAACTGGTGCTGGTAGAGCCTCAGCCCAACATCTGGGCTTGCTCCTCCAGTCAGAAAGAAAGAAGGTGGCTGCAAAACCGTTGCGTATTCACCTGGAAAGTTTCTAATGCTGTTTGTCTCCCACCAGGAGCACACTGGGGTCGGGTCCCTGGGAGCATGACACCACGGAGCCATGGGCTGGGCTGGGATTGTCAGCTGTTAGTTCGCAGCCCAAGCTCACCACAGTTGCAAGGGAGACCACAGCAAATGTTCCCCCTCCAACCCACTGCTGGCACCGCCATCCCCAGCAATGTGCCAGGTTGTTACGCCCTTATACATGGGCTTGGCAGGGCACCCTCCCCAGCCAAAGCAAGGTTTGTATCAGGGGCTAAAGATCAAACTGTATCTATCTCCGAACACACCTTTGTTAGTTTTGGCTGCGCTCTGTCAGGTATCACCTGCCTCCCCAGGCAAACAATGTTCCTGTCCCGAGCGCCACAAGCCTGCTGTGCTCCTCTGAGGACTGCATTCTCCTGGCAGGTACCTGCGTACCTACCACATCCACAACAGCACAGGAGGGAGACTGAGCCCCGAGACTAATGCGGCTGCAGCGAGCACATTGCAGGGAGCAGAGGAAAGAGCTGGAAGCAGATTCACGGTCAGGCTGCTGTTTGGCTCTGCTGGAAACGAGAGTGGAAAGCTGGCACCGACATCCAGCCGCCCCAACAAACATTGCATTCATATGCAGAGCTACGGAGCAAATGATCTGTCAGTTGTTCATCTGGAGAACAGGTTTCACCAGCCTGGATTAGATGATTACGTTGCCGCAGCATGTGCTTCTTGCTGCTCTGGGAGATAAAGGAAGTAAGGCAAAAGTACTGCAGAGAGAGGCCTGACCCTGCAACCCAGCTCCAAGCACCTTTATGCTTGGAGAGGGTTTGGACCAGTGCAGGGGATGCAGTGCAAGTGTATTTAAAAGGCAGGATTTTGGTGCTGATGTGCTGGAATTGCTAATGCAGGAAAGCACCCCATTCGAGTACAGGAGGTGTATACTTTGCCTCACGTTACTGCCTCCAGATGTGCACCAGACTGGCTGTATTTCTGAGCCTTCTGCTCCTTGTTCCCACAAAGCTGAAGGCAGGGTGAGTGCAGTTGGAGGTCTAACAGCACATGTGCAGCAGTGACAGGCTCCACCAAAGCCTGTGTCCTGCCTTCTTCACAAAACCCCCGTTGAGTGACTCCCTTAGGATGTAATTGCAGTCAACTTCGTTCCAGGCCGTGAGCATATGTCTGGCTACGGACATTACTGAGAGCACACAAGGAAAAAAAGAAACAGAAAGGAGAAAGTGCAAAACAACACTCTTGAAATCCAAACCCTGTTAGGATAACGGGTGTTTTCCTCTGTAGGAGAAGGTTACTTCACTACCTTTGGTGGTTCGGTCAGCTTCCCTGCATTAGTCTGTTGCAAGGCAGAAAACAAAGGCTGATACCAGCTTAGCAGACTAAAAAACACAACACTGCACCAAACCCATGGCCCCTGGCAGCACCCCCTGAGCCCTCCTCAGCCCATGTGGGCAAAAAGTAGACACTCCAAGAGCCGACACAGCAACTTTAGGACTCTCCCAGACCTCAAGGGACCCTGAACCCTTGCATCAGGGAGCCCACCGCATCTATCTCTGCTCCATGGCCTTTGCCAGGCCACTGGAGCTCGCCCCTTGGCCCCGTCTCTCAGGGGAGGATGCACGTGCCGTGGGGGCAGTGAAGGCGCAGGGATGCAGCTGCAGCGCACTGTGGGCAGTGGGCGCCGGCACCCTCTGCCCGCACCCTGTTTCGCAAGAGGAGCGGCAGCAGAAGTGCTATCGCTTTTCTGTTTGCCTTTCTCTTGTCCAGAACGAGCAGACCCATGTGTTGGTCCACAGCTCACCCTCGGGAGCTGTGCAAACACTGCTCTGCAGGAAGCTCTCCACAAATAGCCTGTGGCAAGCACCCAGCACCCACCGCTCCCAGCCCAAGCAGTTGCAGGCTGGCAAATCTCTAAGTAAGGTCTTATCAATGGGAAGTGTCAGACAGGCCTGAGCAACGCTGAGCTGCCTTTCCCACACCAAGTGAAAACACACAGGATTTGTCCAGCTGGGGTGGCTCCCAGTCAGGCATTTACGTTTGTGACTCGAATCTTTAAAAATACATCCCAGCGCACGTACGGATGTTCTCCAAGATACACTTACATCCACAGGCACATGACCTAGGAGGTGGGTTCGAGCCGAAGTGACTCAGCCTCCCGGTTACAGGAACAAAATTAGCAACCACTCATAAACGTCTTATGTCTTAGATGGGGCTAGATGGCACTGTAAGTTAGTTAATGTGCAAGGCCTCTGCCTCAGGAGATTTCACTTTGGCATTATGATGAGTGGAAAACCAGGAAAACTGGTGCTCCCTAGGGTATATTTTCCAGAGCTGGGCTAGTAATTCACACTGACAGCCTGATTCAACACATTTTCTAGGTACCTAGTTAGGAGATGTGTCCAATAATTCAGTCATTCTCTGGAATTTACTTGGGGTTTTTTTTTGTTTTGAGCAAATAATTTTTGGCTTGCAAGCATTTAAACATATGTTTTTCCCCCAATACTTGGCCTGCATTTTCTCTGCTTTAATTTATCCCATTTCTTCTCATTAACCCCTGTCCCCCACCCCCGTTGTTCCCATGCTGGATCCCTATACCTCTCCCAGGAGAACAGTGATGAAATGACATTCACCTCCCAGACCTCCTGGCACATCACCCCTTCTCTTTGGGATCAGCTTGGCGAGGCTGAGAGCCCTCTGGCCTGGAGCCCCTGAATCACTTAAGGATGCACAGCTGAAACAGAGCAAGGCAAAGTGGCAGAGGGAGGCGAGGAAGGAGACGAGGACCTGCCTTGCAGTGCAAGTGTCTGGCTGTATTCAGGTCAGAGCATTCAGGTCCCATGGCCTCAGGACTCTGCCTGAGCTGGTTAGGAGATGAACGAGTAAGGATCTGCCCTAATCTCACCTTCCAGAGCCTCTGCACTCAAGCGAGCATGCTACAACTAATGGCATTGTGCCACTGCAAGAGAACGGCATCCACATGTCTGGGGGAGCAAGAAGGGGGACGTGCCATCCCAGTGTAGCACATCTGCCCCCAGGGCTGGGAAGAAGATGGCCACCTCTTTAACAGAGACAGTACCCTTCACATCAAATACTCAGACAAGTATCTCTCTCCCATCACTTAACAAGGGGAGCAGCCCTCTGAAAATAAACTTTTCCCAGCAAGGAATCCCATCAGCTTCCTGACAGCCTGGGTCATCCGTGCCTGTGAATCTGCCTCCCTGTTCCTCAAGTAACAGATTAGTCACGTACGTTTGCAATGGCAGCAATCCTGCCAAATAGCTGAGGAGCAGGGCAGGAGGAGGAGAACGGCAGTGTAAGAACAGACAGAGGAGAGGAGAAACAAAACGTTTCCTCCTCTTCTCCCATGCCCCTTTGGTTTTCAACAGCGTTTGCATGCACAAGCTGCAGAACAGCTGCATCACGTGCTAGAGGTGACATCCAGACGTTATCTAGCCCAGAGACTTGGGCAGCCCTATGTCTCCTCTTTCACTCCCAGGCTGGCAGAAGCATCACCCAGCAGCCAGAACGCTGACAGCTCCTCTGAGGCTGGGACCAGAAGCCTCCCTAAATACGGGCGATGTTTGGCAACTGGGAAAACCTCTCGCTTGAGCTCGCATCTTCCGAGTGACTGACAAATGCCAGATCCCTCCCGGCAGGGCTGGAAAGGGCTCAGGGCTGCAAAGTGTCCCTGCTTAGAGACAAGTCACTCGGAAAGGAAAACAAACAGGCAAAAAGTCCCCAAAAACCTTATTGCAAACAGTTACTTCCTTCTTCCAATAACATGCATGAAAAATCACCATTGTCGTTACAGCTGCAGCACATGGAGCCTGTCAGCAGGTCAGACTGCTCCTCTGTCCTGTACATGCTGCTGTCAAACTGTCCCTGTCCCAACATGCTTGCAGCTGCAAATGTACCAGTAGGTAACAAAGAGGGAGATTCAAAGCAAGAGCACCTGAGTGATCGGTAATAGGAGACAGCAGGCTGTTTCGGGTCATCTGGTGTGTGCACACATTCCCAGACGCTTGGTCTGTCCCATGTAGCTTGGGGAAATGCTAAATGGGCAGCATGGCCTGGAGAAACTGTAAAGAAGGGGAAAGCAGACAAGTGCCTGCAGGAAAGCAGATGAGCAGGTTTTCAAGACAAGTGTTGCTACTGCAGTAAGAGGTAGGGGCATATGTAGACAGTCCCTGTCCTGGTAATAAATAACAGCTACAAAACTCTTATTAACCTCTGTAAAACATGTTAGTTCTGCCAGTGTGTCCATCACAAAGCTATGTCACATATTAGCACTGCAGTACTTACTTCAGCTGTCCCAGAGAAAGACAGAAAATGATGGCAGGCCTGTTACAGCATCCCATATGCCAGCCAGCAGGAGTCACAATCTCAAAGGATGCATCCTTGTTATCATAAAAATGATGCTCTCTTCCTGTATCCTCCACCTTATGGGGCAGCGCTGGAAAAGGAAAATAAAGTACGAACATCACATCTCAGACAGGAACCTCCCCATAATGTCAAATCATAGAATTATAGAATGGAAGGGACCTTCTCCCTACCATGGGCAGGGACACCTTCCACTAGACCAGGTTGCTCCAAGCCCTGCTCAACCTGGCCTTGAACACTGCCAGGGATGGGGCAGCCACAGCTTCTCTGGGCAGCCTGTTCCAGTGCCTCACCACCCTCACAGGAAAGAATTCTTTCCTAATATCTAATCTAAATCTACACTTTTTCAGTTTCAAGCCATTCGCCCTTGTCCTCTGCCTACACGCTCTTGTCCCTCTCCAACTTTCTTGCAGGGTCCCTTTAGGTACTGGAAGGCTGTTATAAGGTCTCCCCAGAGCCTTTTCCTCTCCAGGCTGAACAACCCCAACTCTCTCAGCCTGTTTTCACAGGAGAGGTGCTCCAGCCCTCTGATTGTCTCAGTGCCCTCCTCTGGACTCACTTCAACAGCTCCACGTCCCTCTTGTGCTGTTGCTGCCCAAATTGGATGCAAGTACTGCAGTTGGGGTCTCACCAGGGCAGAGCGAAGGGGCAGAATCACTTCCCTTGGCATGCTGAACACCCTCCTTTTGATGCAGCCCAGCATACAGTTAGCTTTCTGGGCTGCAAGTGCACACTGCCAGCTCATGTTGAACTTCTCGTCAATCAATAGCCCCAAATCCTCATCAGGGCTGCTCTCAATCCATTCTTCCCTCAGCTTGTATTTGTGTATATTGTGTGAAACACCAACGAAAACCTCAAAAATCTTGTAGCTTCCCTTCCTAGAAACAAGCGGGCATGGCATCTGGTCTGGTGCGCTCACCTGCAGTCCAGTGCAAAACCTGGCCCCATTCACCGGCAGGGATGGGAAGCGTATCTGAACACTGCCCCATCTCAGAAACAGCATGGGGAAGAGAGGAAAGTGCATAAACCAAGGCTCTGATACCTGGCACTACTCCAGGACATAAATTAGACTAGTCAATCGTTTTAATCACTATCCAACAGTAGTATTTATGCAATTTACTCTAAAACATGCATAGTGCTATGGTCTGTTTACAGCGCTAACTGAGGTAGTCCTGAACCAGCCACCCTGGGTAGCTAAGCTGTGTATTTGGCAGGGATTTTTTGGTTGACACATACTTGCTGTGCATCACAGGCTTATTCTTCCAGGGCGCCCATGTCCTGTTCCTGTACTGTGTATTTATTTTTGTACTCCTGCGAGGACTTGAACGCTCAGGAAGGATGCCATTTTTAGAATTATTGGACCTAAGTAGCTGGAGGTACATAAATGAGCAGTATGCTGAGACTCAAGGGGAGCCAATGGCTTTACTAGGTCATCAGCTAACCTGCACAGCCAGGAGTGCAGGATGCCAGTGAAGGAGATAAGGCAGCTCTAGGACAGACCCCAGCATGCCTCCGCAGGAGTTATGTGCTCCACAGAAGCACTTTGCTCTCCCTTAAAGAAGATGGGACGTCAAGAGATTTCCTCCCCCTCCATTCACACTGTTAACGCCTCTCTTATTGCACGCACTGGGAAGGATGTGTTGGGTATGCAGAAGCTATTACCTGCCACATACTGAGCAAAACCACAGCGAAAAGGACAGAGCAGCCTCTGTTCTGGCTGTGTCCATCCCACATGTCAACGAACAATAAAAACAGAGCACTGCAAAATAAAACCCACTGCTTCAAAATGTCCCCAGGAGAGTATCGTCAATGGTAGCACTTTTTTTCCCCCCTGCTTCTTTCTGATCCTTTTTTCTCTGCTGTTGAAGTTGACATCTTTTCCTCTTGCTGAACCAGCATTTCCTGACAGCAAACAATTGTCAGAAATTTTCCATCCTGCTCTCAGTGGATTTCAACACTCAGTGCTTGTATATGCTTATGAGAAGAAATTAATGTCAATCTCAGAGAATTATCTACAGGATGTGCAAAAGGATGACACCAGTGAGAAGCAGCGCCTTTGTTTGGGGAAGTTCGGACACTAGCTGGTTTCTTTGCCTCAAAACTGGGGTCAGCGCTTCTCTGCTCCCTTACATCTGTAATGGCAATCCTCCTTCACGTGTTTACTGCCCGACTGACCTGTCACTGGAAAAAATCCTCCCAAGGGGAACACTGCCTTTCGTGACACAGCACATCCCCTTTCCAGTGCCCTGGGGATATTTTGATGGTTTTAAAACCAAACATCTCGGAGAATAGCATTGTTCTCCCAATAAACAGCAGTACAGACAGGCCTCAGAAGCTAAACAAGCAAGGCAGGAACCTGTGGGAGGAGATGCAATAAATGCAATAGCCAGCTTGTTAATCACCGCCCCTAGCGCCTGATAACCATTACCTTGTCACAGCTGCCCTGTGCATGGTCGTGGCAGGACAGCCCGCCACGTTTGGAGGACTTTACCCAGAGATGAGCATGCACTGAAGTGTAAGCACACCCAAGGAACTTGCTAAGAAAGTTGGAAAAGAAAAACCTGCTGCAAGATCTGAGCCATGAGGCAGCCTGGGAATGGCAGCCCCCAGTCTGCAACCCTACCAGCCAGGGCTTTTTTGGGAGTGAGGAGGGACACAGTGAAACCCAGCCGGTCCCCATTCAGAATTTCTGCCTGCAGGGCACTCAAGCCAAAGCTCCCTTAATGTGCTTTCAAAGGCAGGCAAATGACAAGCAAGGCATCTTTCCCTTCAAAGCCCAGCACTCCTCCTCCACTGAGACATCCATGACTGCTATCATCGGCTTAAGGGGCAGTAACTTCACCAGCAGGTGAAGCTGGTTTATGAGGGGGAGGGGGAAGAGTTAACCCAAATTAACCAACCCACCCACTGTCACCGCCCAGCAGCTCAGA